>NW_022589732.1:18875995-19055004 GCF_004348235.1 Phoca vitulina | reverse complement strand
CGCGGGGGGCGGCAGGCCCAGGGGGAAAGGGGAGAGAAAGGAACTGAAGGAGGGGGGGGGTGGGAGGGAGAGGGGGAGGGAGGGGGAGAAGGAGACAGGGGAAGGAGGGAGGGAGGGGAGTAGAAGGAAGGGGAGGGAGAAAGGGAGGGAGAGAGAGGGGAAGAGAGGGAGAAAGAGGGACAGAGAGGCAGAGGACTGTCCCACTCAGCTTAGAGGGAGGCCTCGGGGCATGGGGGAAATGGGAGCCTCCTGGGGCAGCCTGCCACACAAGAGCAGTGACCCCCACAGGGTGCCCCCGAGGAGGCAGAGGACCCCAGTTCTGATCCCTGCCCAGCCACTTCCCAGCTGTGCTAGGCTGGGCACAACCTCACTTCTCCGAGCCCCAGCTTCCCCATCTGGAAAAGGGGTTAGATCGCTGCCTCAGGGACTGTTTGTCTACATGCAGTGAGTGCAGAGCGCGGGCTATCTGTGAACTGTCCAATCCCACCGGGCTGCCAGCGCCCGCAGCAGGCGGCTGGCCCCAGCGTGTTCCATCTCGTCCCATTTCAACTTCACCCTCTGCTGATGTGGGTCTGTTGCCGTGGCCTTTTTCCTGAGCATGTAGGGTCTCTGTAAGCTCCTTGAGGGTACAGACAATTTCTGGGGTTACTCCACGGTTAATCACAGTGTTTGCATATAATAGGTGCGGTGAATTTAGTTTATCCCTTGCACTGAGTTTCTGTTGTCATAATTATGTGCTTGTTTGAAAGGCAGACTCCTAATTTCACTCCTCCTCCCCACCCCAGTAATTCCTGTTTCCCGCCCAAAGACAATAGTAGCTCTTCATCCCAAACAGGTGAGACTGGGTCCTTTGGAATTCCCTACAGGAGTCCAGCCCCAGGCAGCCCCAACAAGCCAGGAAATGTGCGCAGGAATATAAAGAAGCAACTGTTCACAGCTCTTCGAGGCAAGTCATTGGTCAGAGTTCCCAAGCTCTGGGGTGTGTTTCCCTCTGCCTGTAGGAAGAGCAAGGGCAGCAGGCCTGGCCAAGGTGTCCATGCGTCTTTCCAGCCACTGCCTGGCCACCATCTTGTCCCCAGTGAGGGGAATTACCAACTTGCAGGGCTTGCACTGCAAAACACAAACACCTGGTTGCCTGGGCAGCACCTTGCCAGGGGGATGTGATCCAGATGGTCCCTTGAGAGGCAGCTGGGTTGCCATGGAAACAGAATTGCTGCTTCTCTAGCCAGGAGACCCGGATTCTAGATCGGCTGGACCCCAAGCTTGGGAGAAGCGAAGGCATTTGCATAAAGTCACACAGCAAGTAGGGTTCAGAGCCTGCATTGCCATGCAAGACTTAATCTGAATGATTATGGACAGAGCCCTTCTGAGAGGCCAGCTTGTGTTAGGAGAGGGTAGGAGAGGGTAGGAGACGCAGCTAGGGTCACCCGTGGCATGGAAGTGATGGAGCTGGGCTGAGCCTAGGTCAGCCTGACCCTGGTGCCCGAGCTTGGACCCTTACACCTCAGGCTGCCCCCACTCTGGTTTCCAGATCTTGGCTCTGCATGTCCTGAGACCAGTCCTATCCCAGAAGCTTGCTGGGCCTGACTTGAGGGTGGCTGAAAATGTGCAGGCAAGAGAAATTAGGGGCCTGCAGGCCAAGACCCACAGTTTTCCAGGCCTGGCTTCTCCTGACTCTGCTGTGCACGCTGACCTGGGCAGCTGACGCGAGCCAAGAGGGCAGGGTCTGTTGGCCACCATCTTCCTCTCTGACCCTGCTTGCCAGAGGGGCCCTGGAGACCAGCTCGGGCGTCACTCAAGATGAGCCTGATCCCAGAGAGAGAGAAGGCACGACCAGGGAGGCATAGAGGGAGCAAATGCCTGGAGTTGGGGCTGGCTCTGGTCCACACCCTCCTCCCTCCTTCTCTTGCTTCTTTCCTCCTTCTCTTCAGTCCCAACCAATCAAACATCCATCTACTCAGAGCCATCTATCCCAGCATCCCTTGCTTTGTTACAAAGGATTTGGGTTACTTTGGGCAGGTGACTAAATCTCTGTGCATCAGTTTTCCAATCTATAAAATGGGTTGTTTCCTTGTGAGGATCAGTGCTGCCGTTCATAAAATACCCAGCACAGTGTGCGGCATGAAGCAGGAGCTTAATAAACAGTACTTGAAGTGTTACTTTCTCTCTCTCGAGAGAATTTTGGGAAGGGTTGCTGGGACGAAAGAGGCCCTCACACTTCCCTGGCCCAAGGCACAGACAGGGCTCTGCTGGCCCTGCCTGGCCTCCCTCAGCCAGCTCTCTACCCTCCACTCCTGCAGGAAGCCTGCCTCCCCCCTCTGGGGCTCAGCCTCCTCTTCTTGGGGGGAAGGGAAATGTGTTCTTGGCCCCCTGTGAGCCTCTCTTGGAGCCTCAGGAAGGGGCCATCACCCCACTCACCTCCTACCCTCTCGAAGGGGGGTATGGGTGTCACTTACCTTGGTCCTGTCTACACATACAGGTTCCATATTTTCCACACCCCAAATCATGACACAGGGTCAGGCACAGGCTTTTGTGTAACCTTCAGGTACAAGACATCCTAAGACAGTCTGAATAGGACTTACTATACCCCAGGTCCTGTTCTGAGCGTGATACATACGTTCACCCACTTAATGCCCATGATGTAGGCATTATTTTTACCCCCGTTTATCACATGAGGCAACCATGGCACAGAGAAGTTAAGTGACTTTGTCCAAGGTCACACAGCCTGTGGGTGGAAGGCTGGGTGGGATTCCTATCCAGGCAGGTTGCTCCAGAGTCCATACCTTTAACCACTACTCCTCTCTATGAAATAGCTGGAAGGTTTCTGGGGAAAAATATTTGAAATTGGGGCTGACCAGGACATTGGGATCCTAACAACTGGCACGTACCGAATGCTTACTATGTACCAGCCTCTCTGCTACTCACCATCCACGGGACTGTGATTGAGAATAAGCTCAAAGACAGGAGGGTGTTTAACCTACCGACAAAGACAAATCATGGTCAAATACTTAATGCCTCCACCTGCAAGCAATTCAGGTGATCCTGAGTCATGAACGTGTCCTTCCCCAGACTTCATTTCAACCTGTTCATAGTTTGGGGCAGCCTATGGCTTCAGGGTCAGATAATCTGGTTTGAACCACAATTCTGGCTCTTTTTAGCCAAGTGGCCTTGATCAAACGACTCAATCTTCCCCTGCCCCAGTTTCCCCATCTGTAAAATGGGATCATCATGTGGGATAAGTGGGTTCATGGGTGCCACACGCAGTGAGGGCCAGGTACTAAGAAAACGCTGACCACATGCTGGCCAACGTCATGACTGAAGGGGGTTATAAATCAGACTTTTTTTTCTTTTTTTTTGCCAATCCAGATGCCCTGCCCTGCTGCCCTGTAAATTGAAAACAGGCGAGGTGGATGGTACCGGAACCAGCACCATTGTTAATCCCTGTCTGTCTGTCTGTCTAACCCAGAAGGTATTTACAAGGCTGTGGCTTGCAAAGCTTGCTTCAGAAGTCCCGTCACCACCTCGCCCGCTTTCTGCCAAGCCCCTGCTCCATTTCACTCTCACGCCCGCGGATCCCCCGAAATCCCTCCTCTCTTGGTGGGAATGCTAAGCTCCATCTTAAAACCAAAGCTCTGGCTTCCTTAATCCTCTTACCTGGCTCTTTCCTCTGCAGAATTAATTGCTGCCGATGGCTTTATTAACTTCTCGGGCAGCCATGGCATCCTCAGGGCCCCCCGGGGCAGTGGGGGGTGTTTTGGTAGCATCTCTGTCCCAAACGTGCCTTTGGGCTGGACAGCACTGTGGCTGAAGGGGGACACCCTCGGTGCCTGCAGGACGGTAACTGTGGGCCCGCATCTCCCCAGAGGCTGCGCCCACTCCTCAGGGGACCATGCAGAGAAACAGGGATGGGCTGGCCAGAGCTCTGGTCCCCACTTCTGCTCTAGCTGCGGCTACCTCCCCAACCCTCAGAGCTGCAGTCCCCTCCTCTTTAAATGGGGGATCAGCCGGCCCTGGGGATCTCACGGGGCCGGACAAGGGAGGCTGTGTAAAGGGCTGTGTTTGTGTGTAGGATTACTGTCATTTCTCACCCACAGAATGGGACCATTCATTTATTTCAAATCTCAAGAGCAGGGACTGTGAGTGGTGCATTTATATACGTTTGTAGCCCCTGTGCTTGGCACAGAGTGGGACTGGACAAGACGATAATCATTCCTGGCCTGAAAATGCCGGGTTTAGTATTTTTTTTATTTTGAGAGGGATTCTCACGCCCACGACCTCATCATTCTTCCCACAGCCATGAAGGTAGAGAAAAGGAGTGAAGGCTTTGGCCTATGGAAGAAACTGATTTGGGAGCGTCCCGAGGGAGGGGGCGGCGCCTAGGCCTCCGTGGCCTTGGATAGGACTTTCCTCCTTGACAGGAGCATTCTCAGGTATGGACTAGGGCCTGGGGCCCCTGAGATGCCTCCGGTGGTCACGGGCCGCCATGAGAAAACCACGGCCGCATCAGATCTCTTCCCACGTCTGGGATATTGCTATTTCACGAAGGGGACTCCCAATTTCCTAAACCCCCACCTCTTTTTTAACTGGCAGAGAGCTGGCCCAGGCTCTAGGGATGGGCCAGACACCTGTGGCTCAACCCAGACACAGGGCAGGGTCTCCAGCGTCCTGATTTTGACAGTTTCTAAATGTGCCAAGGGAGACTGGTCTGCCAGTTACTGTAGCATACAAGATATAAAGTGACCTTTTAAAACTTCTATCTTGAAAGTCAAAATCAGCAAGTAATAATATGGAGGATACAGTCATAATACGAACAGGACTGGAATAGGGCAGAGATGCTGAGGATAGGATGCAAGTGATGTAAATGGGGCCAGTGCCTTGCTCTGGCCCTGTGAGGGCCTTGTCACACACCCTCTGCTTCCTGTGTGTGCCCCGACTCTGCCAGGCATCGTTGCCAAGGCGAGCGCCGGAAGGTGGACCCATGCCCCGACCCCAAGCAGCCCTCACCAATAATGGATGCCAGCTGCAGGATACATAGCTCCTTGTCCTTGCCTCTCAGGCTGAGGGGTGTGCTCTACCATCTCCCAGAGCTCCCCGGCAGGTGGTCACAGCAGGTACAGTGCTCAACAACACATTTTCATTGAACTCCTTCCCTTCCCTGTCTTTCCCTGCTTCTCAACGGGTATTCTCTGGGATCCTTCTAAATAAACCTCTTGTGCCAGCATGTTGGTTGGGGGTTGTGTCTGGGGGCACCCAAAGTCCGACACGCATCATTTGATTGAGGAGCCTCCGGCAGCCTCACCTTCCCCTTGCACGAGCCTCAGCAATCCCTCCCCTCCCCTCCCCTCGCAGACCCCCGCCCCAATCACGCGGCCTGAGCATGTGCAGTCCCAGCTGGGGCTCTGGACTGGGGTTGTGAGGGTCCAGGTAGGAGAAACAGCCCCATCCTGAGAGGGCTCTGTACTGCCTGTCAGGGTCCTGGCCCCCAGAGCCCCCCCACCCCACACACGAGCCGATGCCCTCAGCCTTCTGCCCCCTCTCCTTCTGGACAGGCCTGGAAAGCAGATACGCACCAGCTGGGCCTCAGGCAGCTGTGTCCTTGCACACCCCGGCTCTGTGGGGGAGCCAGCGATGAGCTAATCCCGCAGAAGAGAGGGAGACAGGAAGAGTAGCCTCCTGACAAGCAGAGGCCTGCCCCCCAGGGCTCCTGGGGAACCAGAGAGGGTTGCACTGGGAAAACTGCTGAGCCAGCCTGGAGGCAAGGGCACTCTCATCTCGCTCCACCCCTGCCAGTGCCAGCCAAATGCCAGAGGAACCAACAATGCCCATGGCTGCTTCTGCTTAAAAACAGAATCTGTGCTCCCCGCAGAAAATGTGGGAAATAAAGTGTCATCCCCCCCATTCCAGATAGATCCATTATTTATAAGTTGACATTTTGGTATATTCTTTTCTGTTTTGTTTCCTGTGCACCTGGTTGAGGTCACACTGAACTTACCATTTTTGTTGCCCTTCTAAAAATTCATATTATATCATAAGCATTTCCGTATAGTAATTCTTGGGAGACCCGGTTTTAAATGGCTGTGGCGTGGCCATTGAAATACTCAGCTCTCTTTTCCAGGGACCTGTAGCTGTTTCCAAATCTGTCCTCTCCCATTCTCCCGTGGCACTGCCCGGCTCCTCACTGTTCACTCCGGACACCCCAGGGACCATCACAGCTACTCCTCCCCCCAATTCCTTAGCCTGGGAACGCTGTGTCCACAAACCCTGTCACGTGGGGCTCCTCCCCACTGTTCTTTTTCTCCAAGAGCAGAGTGAGGCCACCCGATCCCAGGCCTCAGCCCTCAGGGAGCTGGGGGAGGGAAGGGGAGCCAGGGGCTGCTGGCCCAGGACGACCTACCCCACCTGCTCACTCAGGGTCACTTGGACAGGGGATGGCTCCCTATGCTCCAGAGCTCACCAGCTGGAGGTCCAAGACCTCTTCCAGCACCACAGCTCACGTGGCCTGGGTCTGTTTCTCCCATCAGAGCCTTAGTTTCCTCTTCTATAAAATGGGCATGCTGATAAGAGCCCCAGCGGCCTCTCCCACAGCAGTGAATCAGCAGGAGGTGAGCAAGCCTTGTGAACAGGTTTCATCCATTAAACAGGGCTGACCATGAGTCGGTTCCCAGGGGCCTGGTGATGAAATCCAGAGCCCTTTCCTGAGCGGGACCTGCCCTGGAGTGCAGGAGGAAGGAAGCCAAATCCCTCCCCCACATCCCAGCTCTGCTGAGCTCAGATGTGGGGGCGGGGGCTGGTGTCCAGGAGGAAGTCTGTCCCCAGCCTTGACAAGGCGCCCAGCCTGGCCACCTGGCATTTCAAGGGCAAGGGCCTGCCTGCCCCGCTGTTTCTGGGGAAGCCGGCGAGCGTTAACAAATCCCCTGCAATTTGCACCCACCAATCCCGCCCACTCGCTGGGCGGCCACGAGCCATTTTTCACGCAGAGCTGCGCACAGCTTTGTCTTAGAGAGACTGATCTGGCAGGGTGTCCCTGAATGAGGCCATTTGTCCTCCCGGTGATGGTGACGGGAAGGTGGCTGCGTGCTCTGGGGTGGGCAGAGGCAGAGGGGGGCGGGGAGCGGTCCTGGGGAGTCATGAAGGTGGAGCTGGAAACACAGCCTCTAAGAGAGACCAGTGATGTTTCCACCACCAGGGAGGTCTGAGAGCCCCCATTCAGCCAGGTGGGAGCAAGAATTCTTAAAGACAGAGGGAAGCAGTTTATGAGCCTCCTTCTGCTTATGAGTCCTGGGTACAAGTGGTGAAATGACCTGGCTGGCCTCTGATGCCAGTCCCATCCCAACCGTGTGACAGAGGTACGACACGCCATGGATGAGGTCCCCGAGTTGGGGTCTGTGTCTGAGCCCCAGGGTTGCTATACAAGTTGCTACAAGAAGGTCCCTTGGGATTGAGAGCTCCAAAGGACTGAGCCACTCCCGAGCCCCTCCCGCACGGACCGCAGGCCACAGACCCAGAGGGACAAGGCAGAGGCCTCATCATATTCCTGATGCTTCACCTTCCAGGCTGGCCGGGGGCCCAGGGCATGTCTCAGTCCCCTTCCCATGAATGTTTCCTCTGGGGGCTATCAGCACATCAGAGAAATTGGACCAAGCAGGTGTTTGTCAACACAAAGCAAGCAACTTTGCTTGGGGCTCCACTCCAGGACCCTGGGCCAGGCTTCTGTGTTGGGATGCGAGGGTGTGCTTAGAGCAGAGGTCAGAAACACATGTCCACAGGGCTTGGGGGGTTCTCAAATTCAGAGAATGCTTGAGGCATAAGACAATGGCAGAAGCACAGAGCCCATCTGAGGGGTCAGCTACCACCCAGTCAGCCGTGTGTTGTGGGTCCAAGGTTCCCATTGAAAGGAAGACGGGCATTGGACTTGACAGTGCAATCTCCCAAAGAGCAAATGTTGGCAACTAATATGCATTTTTCAAAACCACCAAACATCGGAGCTCAGATGTCTGTGGGCCACATCCAGCCCACAGGCTGGTGATTGACAACCGCCCTCCGCTCGTCCCTAAGGCTGGCCTCTTCCTTGGAGTGCTCAGGGGCAGCCTCTTCCAGCCCTGATCCATCTCCTGCGTTCTCTGGTCTCTCTTCGAAACCCACTGGTCACCTCTCCCAGGATGCTCCTGGGAAGCCTGGCATCTCCCGTACCTGCTGCTCTCTGCGTGTTTCCCCTCTGCCAACAGCCCTGGGCCTCTCATCTCGCAGACAAGAGCCCAGAGCCCAGAGCCATCACAGACCCCCTCCTGCAGGGAGACAGGAGGGACATGAGGATGGCCAGCGGGCATCCCAGACTCTCGTCCGGGCTCGGCCCTGCCTTGCTGTGACCTGGGGCGGGTCCTGCTCCATTCTCTGGGCCCCGGGTTCCCCATCCTTTGGGTTTTGACGTTCTCTATTCTGCTGGGGTCAGCTGAGGGGACACAGAGTCATTCAAACTGGGACAGTAGCCGAGCCATGCAGGGGGCTCTCGGGGACCTCGGGACATGGCGACTGCCTGCTGCTTGGTGCCTACACGGCCAGGAGGCGTGGGCCCGCTCGGTGCCGAGGAGGCTGACATTTCCGCGCCGCCTGCCAAGTCGCTGAGGGCTGGCACGCGGCAGCGGTGGGGGCAGGGGGACCCGCTGCGGCCTCTGGGGGGGGGGCGAGGGGAGGCACGAGGCAGGTGACCTTCTGTACCGAGGCAGAGGAGGGGCGGGGGGGTCCCCCCGAGGCCCTGCCCCCGGGGAGGCTCCTGACCGTCGTGCCCGCGTGCGCGTGCTCCCGCGTGCGAGCGCACAGGCTAAAGGCTGCACCAGAACAAAGAGCTGGGGGCTGGGTAGCTGAGGGGCCCACGTGGAGACGCCTGACTTGGCGGTTTGCTGCAGTGTGCTCTGCGCTCACGCTCCGTCTCCGTCTCTCTCTCTCTCTCTCTCTCTCTCACACATGCGCGCATACGCCGTGCAGCACTGCCCCCAGGCCCGAGCCCCTGCTCCTGAGCCCGGGGAGGCAGTGCGCACGGCCCAGCCCAGAGCCCTGCCGTCCCTCCTGACAAAGCGCCGCTGCCCGCTGCCTGCTGCCCGCCGCGTGAGCTCATCCCACGGCCCCGGGCCGGCCCCGGCCTGGCCTCTGGACGCGGGACACAGACGGGGGGACGGGGAGCCAGAGGGGGTGGGAGGGCCGGGGGGGTGGGGGAGAGCCACACAGATGTGCACGCAGCCCCCCGACACACACACACACAGACACGTGTCCCCACAGACACACACACACACACACAGACACAAACACACTGACACGCTCACCACCGCACACAGACACGTACTCCCCAGACCCAGATACATACCTCCAACAGACACACACACAGACATGTGTCCCCACAGACACACACACACACAGATATAAACACACCGACACGCTCACCACTGCACAGACATGTACTCCCCCAGACCCAGATACATACCTCCAACAGACACACACACACACAGACATGTGTCCTCACAGACACACACACACAAACACAAACACACTGACACGCTCACCACCGCACACAGACACGTACTCCCCAGACCCAGATACATACCTGCAACAGACACACACACAGACATGTGTCCCCACAGACACACACACACAGATATAAACACACCGACACGCTCACCACTGCACAGACACGTACTCCCCAGACCCAGATACATACCTCCAACAGACACACACACACACACACACACAGAGACATGTGTCCCCACAGAC
This sequence comes from Phoca vitulina, assembly GCF_004348235.1. NCBI lineage: Eukaryota > Metazoa > Chordata > Mammalia > Carnivora > Phocidae > Phoca > Phoca vitulina. The sequence continues at coordinate 19,045,242 of NW_022589732.1, read as the reverse complement.
ACACACACACAGAGACACAAACACACGGACACGCTCACCACTGCACAGACACCTACTCCCCCAGACCCAGGTACGTACCTCCAACAGACACACACACACACACACAGACATGTGTCCCCACAGACACAGACACACACAGACACAAACATACTGACACGCTCACCACCGCACAGACACGTACTCCCCAGACCCAGGTACATACCTCCAACAGACACACACACACACACACAGACATGTGTCCCCACAGACCCACACACACACACACACACACACACACACACACAGACATGTGTCCCCACAGACACAGACACACACAGACACAAACACACCGACACGCTCACCACCGCACACAGACACGTACCACCCCAGACCCAGATACATACCTCCGACAGACACACACACACACGCTCACCACCACACACAGACACACACACAGTCATGCACCCAACCCCCCTGACACACACACACACAGACGTGTTCCCACACACACACACAATCACCACCACAGACACAGAAACACAAACGCACCGACACGCTCACCACTGCACACAGGTATGTACCCCAGCCCCAGATACATATCTCCAACAGACACACACACACATAGACATGTGTCCCTATAGACCCACAGACACACACATGCACACTCACCACACACACACGCTTACCACCACACAGATACATGCCCCCCGACACTGATTTGTATCCCCAACAGAAACACACACACACACACGCTCACCACCACACAGACACATATCCCCAACAGACACACATGTTCACCACCACACACAGACACATACGCACACAGACATGTAGCCCCTACAGACACACAAGCACACAGGTATGCTCACTACCACACACACACACATATATACACAGACACGTACGCCCCCCAGACACAGACGCACACACAGACATACACGCACATCACACAGGGAGAAAGTCTGAGGGGCAGCAGCGAAGGGAAGGACAGACAGAGACAGACGTAGGACATCAGAACCCTCAGAGAGAAAGGGGAAGGAGAGATTAGGAGGGTGAAAACTGCACAAGCCAGTCAGACACAATGCGAGCCCGGGGAGAGACGGAGAGGAGGGCAAGAGGTAGCATGGGCTGGCTGCAGGAGCTCTATGGACAGAGTAGGTTCTAGAACTGCAGAGGCCTGGCCTGAAGAGGCTGGGGCAGGCCTGGCTGTGGCCAGCGTGGCCACCGCACACACACCTGAGGCCACAGGGACGCTCAGAGCTGCACCCAGAGGTGGGGTTACCACAGGTCATGCACCACCCACAGAGCCTCAGGGAAATGGAGCAGTGGGAGACAACCTTGCTGGAGCAGAAAAAGCCTTAGAGAGGAACCGTGTGTGTGTGTGTGTGTGTGTGTGTGTGTGTGTGTGTGTGTGTGGAGGGGGTGGGGGGCAGGGGGAAGGCAGAGCAGAGCAGAGGAGGAGGGCTGGAGAGTACTATTTACTTGGCACCACTGGGCCTCAGGTATTGGCGGGTCCCCCCACTTCCATGACTAGGGAATCTCGTTAGCCCTCACAGGCAGCCTGTGAGGGAGGCAGATAGGCCCTCTTTACAGATGAGGCCACGGCTCTGGGAGGTGGGCAACATGGCAGAGATGGGAGGCCGTGCTGGAGCCGCCTCGGGAACCCGGGGTCGCTGCTCAGCTCCCTGCGGCCTCCACCCCTCTCGTGGTCAGCCTGGCAGACCCTTTATGCTGACAATGAAAGCAGCAGCGGAAGCCTTCGCCCTCAGGCTGGCGGCCTGCCTTCCCAGAGGAGGGGTCCAGCAGGGGCCCTGCTGGGAACCTGAGTCCTGAGGCCCCGACTTCTCCAGGAGGTGGGTAGTCACGGCTGTTGGTGCCGACAGCGGTTTGGCTCCGAAGAAGGGAATTAAAGCAATAGCAAAGCCACAGGCATTGCTGGGCCTCTGGCCTCAGTATTCTCAGCTGCAGAACGGGTATGCTGAGGCCTCACCTCAGGGTCTATCATGTGACTTAACTGACAGATACAATGCCTGGAAAAGGGCTCGATAAACTGTAAAGAGCTGTGCACAACTGGGAGTGCAAACAGAGGGAAGAACAAAGCCCTTGTTTCAGGAGGAGTGATGCTGGAAGTACCACTTAGCCGAGGGCAGGGCCACCCTAGAGTGACTTGAGTGAAGTAAAGGGCTCTCCCAGGTGGAGGAGTGGCCTCTGAAGTTGAGGTCCAGAGTCAACTGTGATGGAGTGGCCAGAGACTGGGCCTGGAGCCAGGAGGCCATGGGTTGAAGTCCCATTTATGAGCTGTGTGACCACAGGTAAGTCACAAATCTCTCTGAGCTTCAATGTCCTCCCCCATAAATGGAGACAATAGCCCGTGTCTCACAGAGTTGAGCACTGCAGCAAAGTATAAGAGAGCACCTGGCACATACCATTAGGGGCCTGAGAGACCCCTGAGGAAGGGCTACACAGGGACCTGAGCCTTTCCTCCACAACAAGGGAGCAGCTGGGTCTTCTGGGACAACCCACTCTCCTGTTTTCCTCCTCCCCCCCCCCCCCCCACCGGCAACACTTTCCCTGTCTTGGTGTTGCCTCTTACACAGCGTTTGGAGTCATCCCTTTCTCTCCACTCTACTCCACAGGCAGCGGAACCTTCCTGGTCCAGCCACCATCATCCTGATGTCCCCAGCAATCTGCCGACCCGCTCCCTGCATCTACACGGCCCCCTCCCCCTGTGCAATCTGTTCTTCCTTTGGAGCCGGAGCTATCTGGGCCAAAGGAGAATTTAGCCATGTTCTTATCATTCTCAGTACAAAAACCACAACCCTCAAGACAGGCCCCATGTGTCTTTCTAACTGCTGTTGACTCCTGCCTCCGGGCTCTGGAACCACGGCCCTTGGTTTGGTTCTGCCACAAAGCCACGCTTCCTTCTACCTCAGGACCTTCGTTTAGGGTGCTCTCTTTACCTGGGAAGAAGCTCTTCCTTTTTTTCTTTACCTTCTCAATCTCTGGGCCTCAGAGAAGCCTTCCCCCACCCCAGGTGGTCTCATAGCATCCCTGACTTTACCTTCATGCAACTTACCACAGCTTGAATTTACGCATGCCCACGCACACACGCACACCCACACACACCTATGATTATTTGATGTCTTTCTTTTCTTCTAGACCGGGGTTGGGAAACCAGAGCCAATCACCTGATTTCATAAGTGAGGTTTTATTGGAATGAGCCATACTCATTTGTTTACATATTGTCTATGTTGCTTTTGGATAGCCTGCAAAGCCTAAACTATTTACTATCTGGCTCTTCATGGACGTTTGCTGACCCCTTGCTCTAGACTCTACGTTTCCCGAGGTGGGACCACGTCGGTCGCATCCCTCATCAGAACCCAGACTTGGCCAGGTGCCCGCATGGACCAGGCGCTCAACAGAGATACGGAGATGTTTCTTGGATAAGTAGCAATTTTTACATTGTCAAAATTGTATCGACTTAAGTTATTATTAAAACTGCAGATTCCATTAGGAATAGCCACCACTTATGAGATTCCCAGACCATTTTCTGGCCAGCAGCTCAATACGAGAGCGCCATCCCAACGTGGGCTGGCACGGCAAGGAGCTCAGAGCTAGCCGCCGCTGCCCACACCTTCCGCAGACCACCCACAGTCCGCGTGCACGGTCTGCAAACACGCGCAGGGAGGAGCACGAACCCGCGCTCGAGAGACTGTAGGTTGAGCAGGTTTACAGAAATACACCGTGAGATGTCTCTTAAACATTTTCATGAAGGCTGTTTCTAGATCTACTCCAAAGAACTGATTGACGAATTCAGAGAAAACGTCTGTTTTATTGTTATACAAAGGAAATAATTGATTTTCTTTTCTTTTTCAATGAATTACTCGAACATAAAAAAATGTTAACAACCTCTAGACACTGCGCTTGGCACTGCACATATATCTAGAACGGACAATGACCCCTGCAGGGTATGTCTCATTGTCATTCCTGCCTTCCCAAGGGGATAAACTGAAGCTCCGAGGCCACACGCTCAGCAAGTGATAGGGCCTGCCTGTCCCAGGTCTGTTGGAGTGAGAGCTTACACCGTGCCCCCAGCTTATGCAAGGTCATGGGGATGATGGGAAATGTAAAACTGCATCTTTGGTGTGCTTAAAGCCCTCATGCACAGAATGCTGCCGGCCCCATCTGTGGCCTCGGTTGAACCCAGGGGCATGAGGTCCCATGCAATGACAAAGTGGCGACGGAGAATATTATGCAGAGAATACGATGCTTTTAGAACCCTGCATGTACCAATTCGCATTTATTTTGTGTTTTATTTTAAATGCACATGTTTTGAATGAACACAAGGTTAGGAATGCCCACTCTGGCGTATAGGCCTGGGCTCAAACCCCAGCTCTGCCACTTTCTAGCTGTGTGGCCGAGAAACCTCTTCGGTTTCTCTGAGCCTCAGTTCCCTCATCTGTCAAATGGGGATGATCGCAGGGCTAACGCCAAGGGGTCATTACGGAGATGAAATGAGATGATGCATGTCTCCCTTTAGCCTGTCGGGGGATGGCGTGCTTGGGCCCCTTGCTGGCCCTGAGGCCCCCCCGCAGGAGAGAACACTGCCTGAGAGGAGGGACAAGCCTCAGCCGCGGGCTGCACAGCCCGGTGGACAAGCCGCTGCTCCTTGCAGGCTCACACCACACCTGGAGGAACCAAGGCACCAGCTGGCAGGGGTGGCGTGCAGCCCTGGGTTCGAATCCGCTTACACTCCCACCTCCCCGTGACATCTGTGGAACCCCCAGCCATCACCTACCTGCAGACTTGGGAGTGAACTTGTCTCGGTTCGCAGCACACACCGCCAGCAGTCTGTAACCGAGGTCCAGGTCAAACCCTTGCTGAGCTGCCACCCGACTGACCACCTGCCAGCAAGAGAGAGAGGAAGGGCAGGGTGAGTCACGGCCAGCACCAGGCCTCCGAGCCCAGAGTGACGGATGTGTCCATCTAGCAGGCGAGGCAGGTGAGGTGGGCAGGCTAAGGCAGGTCCCCAAGATCAGGCAGAGCTGGGACTCAAACTGTGCCTTGCTCAGTCACTCCATAAACACTGACAAGCCCCTCCTCCATGCCAGGCCCTGGGAGCCTGGTCCCTGCCCTCAGGGGTTTCTAGTCTGCTGGTGGGCCTAACCCCGAAGCCCAGGCCCTGCGGCTTTCAAGGACTCGATGTGGCCACATTCCAGAAGGTGCTGTACCACTGTGTCTTGGATGGCTACAGGCCAGGCCTCTATTCCCCCCCCCCCCCGCCACCCCAGGCAGCTCCCCAAACTCCCTTCTAAGTCCCGGCCCCGGGAAGTCTCCCACACCTAGCACCTCTCTCCATCCCCACCCCGAGCTCCTGCACCCACCTGCGTGGGTGCCTGCTGCCCTCACCATTCCAGGCATGGTCCCCACCCAGCGGCACTGGCCCCTCCTGAGTCAAAACCTGTGCCTAAGGAGAAGCACGGATTTAGGACACACTGCTCCACGGAGCTGCAGCTTGGAGCTGCCGGACAGACTGCTAAGGCTTTTCCAGACGGACATGCCTACGCTCCTCAGTGCTCAGCTCTGTGCCAGGCACCCTGCAGCCTCTCAGACCTGGGCCCAGAGACCGCAGGGCCCTCATGCTCAGCCTGGGGTCTGTCTCCAGCGATGAGCACCTGCTCAGCACACGGAAGGCTTCCATCAGAGTGTCGACGGAAGCTTGCTAGCAGCTGTGTGTTTGGAGCCCCGAGGTCCCTCCTTTCTCCTTGAGAACCTCTGAAGTGTGGGCCAGAAGGGGGAGAGGAGAGGGACTGGGAGAGCTGTCAGTCCCTGGGGCAGTGTGGGGCAGGGTGCTCTTGGGGGCCCCCCAAATGGCTCCACAGGCTCACACCCATCAGGCTCCACTCCTTCCTCGCCCACTCCCAGGTGTCCTGCCACGGCCAGACCTGCTCCCTCCTGCCCGCCTCCCTCAGGGACAGCAGCAAAATTAGGTTTCCTTATGAAGAAGGAAGGACCTTGGGAAACGGAGTCGGCGCAGGAAGCAGCGGGAGCGGCTACAGCTGAGTGGGAAAGGAGTGCTCCCAGATGTGGCAGCTCGCTCTTTTGAGAGAGGGAAGACTCCGTCAGCAGGCCCCTAGCTACCACCTGTTCCAGAGGCGCTCGGAGGTCCTCAGAGAGCCTCAGGCTGCCATGGGGTTTGGCCCGGCCCCTGCGACCATCAGAGTAGGTTCCCCGTTATCTGCTTTGTATTTAAGGGTTCGTTACAAGGGCTCTAAGGCTAAAAAGGGTGGGGAAAGCGCTAATCTAGGCCAACCCTGTCATTTAAAAAGTATGAACATTTAAGGCCTGGACAGAGTGAGCCTGATGAACCAGGGAGGAGCCAGTGGACGCCCTCTTCCCAGGGCCACCACCACCTTTTGGAATGGGTTGTCGTTCCTCCCCCCCACCCCCACCTCCTGGGAACTCCCAGGGCAGGGAGGAAAAAGGACCTCTCGGGTTTGAATGTTTGCTCAGCTTCTCTGCTGCAAACAGGAGCCCCTGATGCAGAGCTCCTCTGTTCCTCCAGGCCTCTTTTCCACGGGCTCTATTTGCCCCTAACTGTGGTTCTTATGGTACCCCCTGTCCCTACACACACCCCCTGATCCAGAGGCTCTGGGCCACCTCAGGGCAGGGCATTCTCACTGTTTTTTTCACTGTCCAAGCAGAAAAGCCAAGGCCACTAGCTCTCTGTGGCCTGTTGAACATTTCAGGTCTGGAGACCAGCACTGTCCATTTAGCAGGTGAGGCAGGTGAAGCGGGCAGGCTAAGGCAGGTCCCCAAGATCAGGCAGAGCTGGGACTCAACACAGTAGGCCCAGAAGAGTCACTTCAGCTTAGATGTTGACTATCGTGGCCTTTTCTTTGGCAGAGTCTTGAGGTGGATGTGAGTGAGCACAGACAATTTGTTTGGACTAGTGCATCAGTGAGGCTGCTGTTGGTGGGAAATGTTGATGGAGGCAAATAGCATAATGAGAATGCTGGCTGCCCGGTAGGAGGGCTAAGTGAAAGCTTTGTAAGCAGTGAAGTGCCGAATTCTCACAACAGCTCCACGAGGTGGTATTATTATCTGTTTTACAGAGGAGGAAACTGAGTATGGATATGAGACAAAGGTTATGAGTCTTGTCCATGATAGAGCCTGGGTGCGATCCCAGGCAGTCAGGCTGCAACATCTGGGCTCTTTCCATGAGAGGATCTCTTTTTCAGCCCACAAAGGGTTAAGGCCTTACTCCCAACTGCCTGGAGAAGCCTCAGGCCCTGTGTTGAGGGCAGGAAGGCAAAGGTCCCTCTGTTTGGCCAATACTGGGTAATCCTGTTGCTCTGGTTTAAAAACACACACACAACAAAAAAACCCAGCTAAATTGAGCAACAGGGGCCTGGTGCTGGAATAAGGGCTGTCCTGCAGGCCTGGGAATGTCTGCTTGTCACCAAATCCCCTGAGCCTTAGTGTTCAGAAGGGACGCTGGCAACAGCCAGCTTTCACCAAGCCCAGAGAGGGCAGGGCCGTGCTGAAGGTCAGCACGGCGCAGTGCGGCTAAGCTGGACCCCGAGGCCCTCGAGGCCTTAGGTACATGAGGACCCCCTGGAAAGTCCTGTGAGATGGGTCTGCCTGACAGTGGTGGGGAGGGTGGACTTAGCTGAGTAGCTGGTTGTGTTTCAGAGGCCTGCTCCCCCCTCTGTGGGCATGGCACCCCCAGTGAGGGTCCTGTGTGCGGGTGGGCCGGGAAGACCCCTCCTCTACAAAGGCTGGCGGGGAGCGGCAGCCCCGCTGCTGCCCTCTGCTGGCTGCCCGGGCCCAGCCGGCTCCCGGCACTTGGAGACCTAGCCCCTCTGGGGCCCAGGGGGACGGACCTACAGGTCAGGGAGTCCAGCCCCTCGTGCCAGAGAGGGAAACTGAAGCCCAGAGATGACAGAGGCCGTGTGCTCAAGGTCAGGTGGCCAGTTAGCCCCATCAAGCGGGTGTCTTGCCTTGAAAAGCGATGAGCCTCCTGGCTACGAAGCAAGACAAGCTGTCTGGGGGATGCTAGAGAAGGGATTTCAGTTCCAGGCATGGGGCTGGACTCTGACATCCTCTGAGGGAGTCAGGGGAACCGGAGGCATGCCGACCTGCACTCCAATTCTGCCCCCCCCGTACTGTGCAACCTAAGGCAAGTTACTTAACCTCTCTGAGCCTCAGTTTCCCCATCTGTGACATGCCCTCTCCTTGCGAGGATGAGAGCCAGGACCAGGCACACAGCTCAGTGAACGCTATTTGTGAACATACCCTGACAGCTTCAGCAGCGAATCCTCTGCCTCTGTGGGGAAGTTCTCCCTGGAGAGATGGGGGGCCCTGCTGTTAGGCTAGCTGGCCTCTGTTTCCCTCTGCCACCTCCTCTCCTTCCTGTCTCCCCTCTCCCGTTCTCTGGCCTTCTCCTTTCTGTGCCTAGAGCGTATCAACCATACTCCACCTTAGGGGAGGAAGGAATGAGTCCAGAGAGGCCTGATTTTGAGGGGGATCCTCAGACAGGGGGCTCAGCCTTGCTGCTAGGGGAGGGGCCGGGAAGTGAGCCGCCAGCAGAGTCAGGAAAAACCTGGTCTGAGGAGCAAGTGGTGACCAGGGCTCACACCTTCACCCCTGGGGAGGGGTCCCAGGGCTCCCACACTTCTGCATCATGGGGGTCAGAGGGCCTGAAGGGGAGTGTGGGGCAGGGGCACTGCCAGCCGTTCTTTACCCCAGGGCCCAGGCGCAGTATGACGAAAATGGGCCTGCTTGAGGCTAAGTGGCTTTTAATTTCTATCCTCCAAGTAAGCTGGGTCCAGAGGAGTTCATTCCCAGGGGTCGCCCAGGGGACTACTGTAACCGGGAGCACTTCAACCTGCCACCTGCATGGGGAGTGTTGGCGGGGAGCTCAGCAGCTTTGCCCTGCTTAGGCCCCTGGGGATCTCTGACCTCCCGCATCCCCTCCCTTCCCACGGGACATGGCTGGGGCTGAGGATGTGCAGGGGGACGGAGGACCAGCCGCAGGGCCTTGGGGGCTCAGGAGTACCAGACTGGGACTGTAGCGAGCTGCTCCCCCTTTCTGTTGTCTTGTTCGTAAAGCAGAAGTGACGATCCCTTCCCTGCCTGGCCTGCAAGGTCTTCATAAGGATGCAAGGAGACGGGGCCCAGGAAAGTGCCTCGGGTACCAAGGGGGTCTGCTATGACCTCCCCATTCCCTGCACTTCCCTGCTGCTGGTTCTACTGAGCTCCAAGGGACAGTCAAACTCAACATCTCTGCCACTGTGGCAGGTGAACCAAAGGCCCCTTTCTGGCTAAGCAGCAGGCCAGAGAGGTGGGGGTCAAAGCCCACCATTCAAGCAAGTTTGTGCCTTAAGCTGGCTTGCGATGAGGAGAGACCCAGAAGAGCCGGCACTGAGCCTTTGTCCACACCGTTGTCCCTGCCCCAGAAGCCACGGCCTCCCTGCTGTCTAGTCAGATCCTACAGGCTCCTCCCTGGGCTCCCTCCTCCAGGAAGACCTCCAAAATCCCTCTAGCCTATCCTACTAGGATGCTCCCCTTCAGAGCTCCTGTCCTCACATAAATCATATCCTATCACTCACCTGCTTAAGATCCTTCAAGGCCCCCCATCACCCTTCAGATAATATCTAAGCTCCTCTCCCCTCAGCCTGCAGGTCCTGCGTTGCCTTGATTCTGCTTCCTTCTTTAACCTCATCTTGTATCCTTTCCCTCTCCTGTGCTCCAGCCATCTGAGACTTTTCCTTCCTTCCTTCCTCCCTTTCTTCCTTCCTTCCTCCCTCCCTCCCTTCCTCTCTTTTTTCTTTCCTTCTTCTTTCTCTCTCTCTCTCTTTCTTTCAAGATTTATTTATTTATTTGAGAGAGAGGGTGCGAAAGAGTGTGCAGGAGTGGGGGAAGGGGCAGAGAGAGAGAATATCCGAGCAGACTCCCTCTGAGCCCAGAACCCAACGTAGGGGCTCAATCTTATGAGCCATGAGATCAGGACCTGAGCCAAGGACGCTTCACTGACTGAGCCACCCAGGTGCCCCCTGAGACGTCTTTCTGTTCCTTGAACAAATCAAGCCTCAGGGCCTTTGCACTAGCAGTTCACTCTGCCTGGAGCACCCTCCCCTCTCCTGGCTGACTTCTTCTTGCCATTCTGGTCTCAGCTGGGGGTTACCCCCTCAGGAGGCTTCTCCTGAGCAGCACCCCCCCCCAACGGGGCGCTGGCCTATGTCCTTATTTACTCCTTTAGTGTTTAGGGTCTGCCTCCCCCATCCCCCACTGGAACGTACACTGTTAAGAGAGGTCCACTGTGCTTGTTGCTCTGCCTCTGGTGAGCACAGGGCCTCAGTGAAGGTTTGTCAACTGAATAAATGAGTGACAGGGCTGGAGCAGGGACAGTCACTGGTCAGCTCGTGCCCCCATCATGCCCATCCAGCCTGCCCGGGGCCATCGTCTGATTCAGCTCTGAATCCCCACCTCCCAGGCAGGGTCAGGCTCGGGCAGGGTGCTGGGGGACTGTGGCGGCCAGTCTGGCCACACCTCGTGGTGGTCCCCACCTCCTACTTGACTTATGGCTGCCGGCAGCTAGGATGGAAGCTGGGGGGGCCTCTGGTAACATCTGTCCTTGCCCAGGGTGCTTAGCCTGAACCAGGATCCCTGCAAAGAGGATTACGGGAGCTGGTAGAGGGAGGGGAGCCCAGCGGGCTGGAGGATGAGGAGGGTGGGGCAGTGTAGGCAGCCGCTTGATTTGGCCTGGTGGTTCCAAGGGAGCCAGACGGCATTGGCCTCAAACAAATGGGGTAGCCCTGAGGGTCTCGGCTGTACCCCTGGCCGACATCCCTACGGGCCAGGAGCATTTCCTCTAGAGGCAGTGGGGTCTTGGCTATGTGACCTTGGGAAGCCCTCCCAGCAAGCCTGTTTTCTCCTCTGTAAAATGGGGATGATGGCAGGGCCAGCCTCATGGAGTGTGAGGACTCAGTGAGAAGGTGTGTGCCGGCCCAGCTCAGTGGCAGGCACAGACGGGGTGCTCTGTAAGGATGGCCCACGATCATGTCAATCCTCTCGCTCCAGGCCAGGGCCACGCTGGGCCTTTCACCTCCCTCCTATCTGGAGCTTCTCAGAGAACATGGTGCCTCGCGCTTTACCTATTGTTCCTTCCCAGCCAGGCATCCACCTGGGCCCCTCCTCCCCAGCCTTGGGGTAGCTGGGCTCTGCAGCAATCTGTTTACCCATGTCCTCTTCCAAGCTGACTCAGGGCCTTCTGAGCAGCTGTCCTCGCTGGCCACCAAGTCTCCCTCAAGCTCACGTGGCTGGGGTCATTCACAAGCCGCGAGCTCCTTCTGCGCGGCCGTTGGCCGGCAAGCTCCGAGGCTTGGCAAATGATGTCACAAGCTCTGGCCCTGGCCCTTGCCCAGCCCGCATCCTAGGCCCTCACCGAGCTGAGTGAACTTCGGCTCTCTGGGCTCTATTGTCCATCTGGGCCTTTGCACATGCTGTTCCAAGCTCCTAGAACGTGCTCACTCTGCCCGGCTGCTGGGGAGAACCCCGGTGGAGGTGTCTGGGGCTCCTTCCCTCGGGTTTTCCCGCCAGCCTCCCCACCTCCTGGGCCATCAGCGCGTCCCTGCTCGCTGCTGCTTTCCCCTTGCACACAGCTCTCTCGGCCCACTCTCTCCACATCAGGGCTCCCCCACTAAAGAGGGACTCGGGCTTGGCCAAGTCTTATTCTGTGGTTTCCTAGGACTGAGCTGAGGGGATCAGATGTGACAAATGAGGGATCAATCAGCGTTTATTTAGATAGATGGATGGCTATAAGAGGAGCTCAATAGATGCTTCTATGAATGGACAGAAGGATGGATGACTATAAAAAGCTCACTAGATGTTTGCCCAACTGGATGAATGAACGACTGGATAAAAGGATGGCTAAAAACGCTCCATGACTCTGTTTTGCTTAGGGTGGAACATTTACCCTAATCAGACTTGGAACTCCCCCCCAGGCAGGCCCTGTGCTTTCCCATCGAGTGTGGGGAGCCCACCTCATCCTGAGGGCTGTCTTCCCATCAGACCGGTTTCCCTGAAGGTGTATGTTGGGGGGCGGCACAAGGAGAAGGGTTGTCCCCTCCAGCACTGGTGTCTTTCTATCTCTCATCCTCTGTTGTCTGGAGCCTCTCTGACCCCTGGACAGGCACACGAGCCCCTGGGGCATCCTCCCTGGGCTCCAGGGCAGGTGGGGGGGCATGAAGACTCACCGTCAAACAGCCCATCAGGCTCTGCTCGAAGGGCCGCTGGAAGGCTCGAGGGTCTCCACACCAGTCCAGCAGCTCCGTGGCGGCATTGTGGAAGTTGGCAGGGTTCTGTAAGTGCTGTGGGAGAGGGAAGGAGGCAGTGTGAAGCTCCAGCAACAAGGCCAGCAGGGTAGCATGTGGGTCTGGGGTGGCGAAGACCCCAGGCCTCACTGGGGATGAAACTCGAAGAAAGGGGGCGTAGGATTAAGGAGGCTTCTCAAACAACCTGTCATTCATTTTTCCCTGTGCATCCCTCCCACCCAATCCCTGCAGGATGGGGATTAGTAGCCCCATTGCAAAGATAGGAAAACCAAGGTCTAGAGAAAGACAATAATACTAAAGTGTTTTCTGGATGTTGGCTGTGGGGGCAGGTAAACTCTGCAGAGTTCAGGAGGGTGGCCTATGGCCCCCATCCTTGGGGGCTGGCTCTCCCCAAGCCAGGGCAGGCTAGCCCTGGAGATTCCTTTTTGATGAAGGCCTCTCCCACTAACCATCACCACCACCACAGCCCAGGTCTGGAAGCCCACGAGCTCTGGCTTCAGAGAAAACTCAGCCATGGCCAAATAGGGCAGGGGTCAGGTGGGTTAGAAAGAGGTCTCCGGGCCAAACCCAGCTTGGGAGTTGAACTATAAGCATGCTGTGCCCAGGATATTCTCACTCCAGGGTCTGGCATATGTGGCTTAGCTCCCCAAAACCAGATTTCGCAGGCCCGGTCTGGCTAGGCTTGGGGGCTGCTGGCATTGTCGGGAGGGGTCCACGCCTGAGCTCAAGCCCCTTCCAGTCAGGGGATCTGAGTCGGCAGACACTGAATCCTGGGGCCAAGGCTTCTAGATCCTGCTTCAGACCCAGGCCACAGGGCTGCCAGGGTGGGCGGGGGTGGCTTCATTCTCTAACACCTGCCCAGGTCTTCCCAGGTCCCGATGAGTTAGACCTAAGCCCAGGGGATGAGTGACTCGCCGAGGGTCACAGAGCTGCTTAGGGGCAGAGCAGGAATTCCAGCAATGGGTGTCACAACTGTGGGTCCTCCAGCGGGACACCTAGGGTGTGTCTGCAGGGGTCGTAAGCCAGCTGCAAAGGGGCTGGTGGGACCTTCTAAGGCCCCTGTTGCTTTGGTGCTGGGAGAGAAAGGAACAGTAGCTTCCCCTGGGGCGGGCGCTCTATTCCAAACTGCAGCGCAAGTCTGCCTTGGAGCCAAGGTGGGGAGGGGTCTTAGTAGCCGCCAGGTCCCGGAATTAGGAAGGAATGGAATGTACAGTGGCACTGAGCCCCTGTGGGGCAGGACCCCAGGGGCTCCCTCTGCCTTTGCCTCCTGCTAGCTGCTAACCCAGGGCAGTCCCTCACCTTCCCAAACCTCAGTTGTCCCATCTGTAAAAGGGGGATGACCGATCATGGCTTGGTGGTGGGACTTTTTATTTCTTTTGTGTAGGGTTTCACGACTATTCTTACAACGTGGGTCGTGCAAGAAAGATTTAAAAATGGATGGAAGACAGTGAAATGAATTAGAACATGGTGCCTCTATGGGAGGGAGCGGTGAAGGCAAGAAGGAGGGCAAGCGAGCAGCGGTACAGCCCTCCGTCACGGGGCCGGGGAGATAAGATGAGGCTCCTGCGGCCCCTGGCAGGGCGCCTGGCACGTGGGGTGCTCCCACGTGGGGCTGCCCTTGGCCCTGACTCTGGCTCCCAGAGGCTCCCCTGGAAGCACAGCTGCACTCGGCAGCTCTCGGCCCTGGCTCACATAGGCTCTTTCTGCAAAGGCAGAGCTCCCTGCACTTGATGCGTAGGAGACGGGAGGAGCCTCCACATGGAGGACAGGGCCCTTTGAGAGGGCAGCAGGGGGTCCTCACCTCTGCCTCCAGTGCTCACTCTCTAACATGGGCCCCTTCCGAGGCCGGAGGGGGGCCATCCGGGCTGCACGTGGAAAGCCATGCAAATCGGCTAATTCCCTGTCCGGCGGCCTCTCTCGGCTGAGTTATTTCGTTTATTTACGTGATGTCACACCCAATTAGCAGGGTCAGCAGCCACCACATGCTGCTCTCAGAGCTGCCTGCCCATAGCACCCTCACCCTTGGCAACCCCTTTGGGGCTCCGGGCTCACAAGTGGCCTCTGAGGCCCGTCTCGGGGGCCCAGTTTTGTTCTGGTCCCCGAGCACGCAGCCTTCCATATGATGCTCAGCCCACCCCCACGCTTCTCCACCCTTACGCAAGCCAGATCATGTGGCCTTCAGCTTGGGCTCTGGGTGGTCACCACTGGGCATGACTCATTGGTAGAAAGAACATAGGCGTCCCGTTCAGTGGTTGCTGCTCGGCGGCTCTGTGGCCTTGGCCAAGCCCCCACCCCTCTCTGTGCTGTTGTTTCCTGTTTCGACTATGAGGTCCCTGAGCTGCACAGAAGCGGGTGACCTGGATCAAACCTCATCTCAGCCACTGAGCCCCACAGTTCTGGGCATGTTCCTGAGCTTCAGGCCCCTAACTGGTAAAATGGGGTGCTGACAGCCTGCAGGGCTGCCACACAGCTTAGGAACAATTTAAATCATGCCGTCCCCATGAGAGAGTCGGTGCCAGGTAAAGACTGTGACTGCTCTGACCTCTGTATAGTTTCTTCTCTCCTAGGAGCTTCTGGAGAGTAGAAATAGTGCCCTGTTCACCTCTGGAACTCTCAAGACTGGCACACGGCCAGGGCCGCGCCGAAACGGGTGGGGAGCCATTAACTGTCCAAAGGATGGTCCATCTGTGGTCTAGGCTGGCAACCTGGCCACTTCAGAACAGGTCCCTCGTGGCATGTGGAGTGGCCAGGGCTGGATGGGGGAGCTTGGCCAGGCTTGGATGGTCTGGGGATGGGAGCACAGATCTGAATCATAGGCAGAAGCTTCCCTGGGTGTGGCCATTACTGGATACTAATGCCTGAACTCCCACCAGACAGTCTGCCTGTCTCCACAATTCCTAGGAAGATCTGGGTTATATCCACTGGCCACTGAGTCTGTTGGGGCAGGATTAGGGGACACCAAAGCCTAGACCTGTTGGATTGGCTACCCAGAGCAAGTGATGACTGCATCTTCTTATTAGTCCATCTATGAACCAAACAACCTGTCCATCCAATGAATCAGTCCATCCATCCATCCATCCATCCATCCATCCCCTTGTCCATCTACCCATTCGACCGTTCACTACTTTATTCATTTCCCATCCATCCATTCATCTACCTACCTATCCATCCAAAAGTTATCCAACCTCCTGTCCATCCATTCATCCATCCATCATCTGTATCTACCTGCCTAACTGCGCATCCCTATGTCCATCCATCCACCCTTCCGCTCATTCCCTTTGCTAGCCATCAATCAGTTCACCCCTCCCCTGTTCCCCCTCTACTTATGTGGGCCCTGGCCTGGGGCTGCGCTAGGCTCTGCTGACTTTGAGATGAATATAGCA
The DNA here is from genome assembly GCF_004348235.1 of Phoca vitulina. NCBI lineage: Eukaryota > Metazoa > Chordata > Mammalia > Carnivora > Phocidae > Phoca > Phoca vitulina. Next base: position 19,029,542 of record NW_022589732.1, on the reverse strand, counting down.
CATCCTCTGCCCCCAAGGAACTCAGTCTGGGGGGAGGCCTGATATGTGCCCCACAGGGCCAATGGCTCAAGGGAGAAAGAGCAGGGTGGGTGAGGCAGCTGGGTGCCCAGGAAGCAGTGGGGCTCAGAGATGGGGGGTACAGGTGCTCAGAAGGGCCCGTGGGGCTGGGGGAGGCTGCTGTGCAGGAATTAGCCAATTTGTGTGGCTTTGAACGTGCAGCCCAGATGTGTGTGTGACCTCTGAGTGGGGCCCATTGTAGAGAGAGCACTGGTTCTCCCAGTACTTGGGGCTGAGATGGGGGAAGGGCAGCTGAGCCAGAGGCCTGGAGGGAAGAGAGGCAGCAGGGTGCTTGGGGGATGGCCAGTGTGAGCAATGGCTAGAACCAGGGTGGGGTGGGTGTGTGTGGGGGAAGCTGTGCTTAGAAGTGAGGCAGGGCTGGGAGTCCAAGGCTGCAAAGCCCCGATGAGGCCCAGCCAACGCATCTGTCATCCTCAGAGCATGCAGACCTGCTCGCCTTTCTCTTCTGTTTAGGGGAGAGGACATCTGAGAATCAGCAGTCTTCAGCCAGACGCACCGCCCTCTGGGGCAGTCGTGGAGCAGACAGACGTCAAGTACTGAGCTGTGTCTGACCGGAGGTGTGGAGGGGGATGTGGGGAGTGTCAGGAGCTCTGGATGGTCCAGGGGGGCATCTGGACAGCCTGCTCACTCTCACAAATGCATCAGGGTCTGGCCCTAGTGCAGAGCTCTGGGCGTGTAGGTGTGTGTGTGTGTGTGTGTGTGCATACACATGCATGGGACGGCAGGCTGTGGGGGAGGGCAGCTGAGGAGATCCCTGGCCTTCCAGCTGCCCTGGCACACACTGGCTGGGCGTCCCTTATGATGCTATTCTACAGACCGAGTGGGGTGAAGTGGCAGCTTAATCAGGGTCAGGTAGCTAGCAAGTGGTGGAACGGGGGCTCGGACTGGCTGACTGGTCAATCTGAGCCCTGGGGGCCATGCTCTGAGGGGGCAAAGGGCACCCTGATTTCTGGGCATGCAGAACCAGCCATGGGAGAAAGGTCAGGTCGTGAGCAGGTCTCAGGAGGAGCCGCATGCCTGTCACTAGGAGGGGCTCCTGCCGGGTGGCGAGACTGTGCTGTTGGGGGTGGGGGCCACTGACAGCGGATCCCTCAGGGCTGGGAGAAGCTGGGCCACAGGCTGAGCTGGGAGAGGGCCTGCAGAGCCTCAGGGAGGAGGCGAGCGCAGGGCTGGAGGGAGGGCACCGTCTGGCTTCTATTCTGTGACCGCGAGCAGAGGCGTAATTGGCGTTTTGGGGGAGCTGTTGGGGCTGGGTTCAATCTGTAACAAGTCTTCTTCAATTTCCTCTCCTCAGACCCTGCCCAGGCTTCCGAGAGAGCTCCACTTGATATTTATGAGAGGACACACGCCCTCGTTCCTGAGGACCGGCCTCAGCTCCACTGGGCCCTGGCGCTCAGGGAGGGCAGGCTGCCAGGGGGTGGGGAGGGCTGGGAGCTCTGCCCCCCAAGGGTCCTGAGGCCAGCAGCCCATGCTGGTGACCCAGGGGCCTCACCCCAGCGCTTGCCTCCCCGCTGCTGAGGCACTGAGGAGAACAGCCCCTGCCACCCTGTGACAGCCTGGACCCTTGTGATGGGTGGGGAAACTGAGGCTCAGAGAAACAAAGCCTGAGACCACGTGGGCACGTGGAGGCGTGAGGATTTGGGCTCAAGTCTCTCTGACGTCAAAGCCCACGCCCCTTCTACCATATTGCTCCCTCCGGGAGTACAATAACACTCAGGAGTCTGCATAGACCCTGCCATGCAGGGCTGCAAGGAGGTTGCGCCCAGAGGGCAGCGCACCACTCCTGGTCAACACTGGGGGGCGCCCGCCAACCCTGGCTCAACCAGGCTGCTTAAAGTGGGGAGGGGGGGTGCTCTGAGCCCACCTGGAACATGCCCCACCTCTGAACAATCCAGAGAGGATGCTGGCAAGCAGATGGCCTCTTGAACGTGGCGTGAGCCTGGGCAGGAGGGGGAGCTTGCCGTCCTCAGGGATGAGGCGCCCCCCTCCACCCCAGCACAAGTGAAGCTGGGCTGTGTGACTTCAGCTGACTCCCTTCTCTTCTCCGTGCCTCAGTTTCCTTTTCTGTAGGATGATCTCATTTCCCAGAACTCTTCCTTTTCTGTTTCTTTATAGAGAACCACGGAAGCAGAGGGGCGGGGAGCTTAGGTCTGGGAAGGGGACTAAGCACTTTACTCCATCTTCACAGCAGCCCAGCTGACACAGCAGAGCCCAGAGAGGGCATGAGGCTGGCCCCACATCACACAGCTGGGAAGAGAAGAGGAGGGGAGGGGAGGGGAGGGGAGGTGGGGGGAGGAGATGAGGAGGGACAGGGCAGGGCTGGCATATGGATCCTGGTGTGTGATGTCAGTGTTAGGCCTGTCTATGCAGCCACGTTCTCACGGGGTGGTCAGAGAGACCCGGGCAGTCAGCCCTGGCCTGCCACCACCACCCAGCACCCGAGAGGCCCAGCTCCATAGCTGGGCCAGCACCCCTCCCGCTCGGCCTGCCTTGCCGGCCCTGCCCTCGCCAGCTGGGCCAGGCTGGGCAGGGGAGGAGGCGCGAGCGCGGGCCACACACCCACCTGCTTGATGCACTGTAGTCGGTCATTGGTCTGTTGGATGTGCCTGTCCATAGAATTCATTCTGGCCGTTTCACTGGGTTCTACCCGAGAGCCATGAACGTTGTCCAGCCTGTGAAGACAGAAGAGGGTGGGTGTCACTGGGGTTGCACCAGGCCCAACAGCCTCACAGCCACCCTCCGGCCCCAGCACCGACCTGCCGGCCCCAGTGGCTCCCAGCAGGTTCTGGGCTCCTTTGTGAGCTGTGGTGGCCCCCGTCCCAGCCAGCCCCGCGCTGGAGGGAGGAACTTCGGCCACAGCTGCCCGGCCCACGGGGAAGCCCATCTGGACTGAGGGCAGGAGGTGCTCCTGGGTGTTCTCTGTGGATGACTCACGTCAGCACTGGGTATGCGTGTCCGCCATGGGACATGGAACAGCACACTTGGGCACACACATTTCTACACACGTGTGTGTGAGTTGGGGGGGCTGGTGGGGATGGCAACCCCACCTTCAGATTCCCAGTTCAGGACTTAGCTACCTACGTGGCTCTGTGTGTGTGTGTGTGTGTGCACACACATGTGTAGGGGTCTTCCCATGAGGCCCTCACCGCGTGTGTGGTGTAAGTGCACAACGTGCCCCCCACCCCAAGCCCCCATGCTTTCGAGTTCTTCACGCTACGAACCCCAATTCCATTCTTCCCTTGCCTTCCTGGGAAAGAAGGGCAGGTGTAAGCGCCACCCCCTCTCCAAGACAAGGACACTGAGGCTCAGAGGGGGACAGGAGTTACCCACAGTGGCACAGGGAGCCAGTATCAGAGTCCAAACCAGGACCTAGGGCTCTGGCTGCCAGCTCGTGGCTCGGGACAGGGTCCACAGATGTCACGGCCACCAGGCCCACTTCCTGAACAGCCGTGGGCCTCGGGAATTCTAACATGAATGTGACTTCCTCCTGGAGCATGAAGCTAAGTGGAGGAAGCCCCCTCAGCTCCAGAAAGCCCCCAGAGTCCCCAGGCCTCTCCAGAGAGGCCACAATGGCAAAGGCAGAGATGGAGAGAGAGAGAGAGAGAGAAAGCTGGAGACAGAGGAGTCCACCCACTGCTCAGTGGTCCAGGTCCTTGGGCCAAAGCAGAAGCCTGCCCGTGGCCGCTGGGTTTGCTCTCCCATAACCCAGTGGGCATTTCAGGCTACAGACACAGGGTGCTGGACAGAGGCCTATGGCCCCCGGCCTTCTCCGCTCTCCTGTGGCGCTGCCCTCCGGAAGTCCCCTCATCTCCTGCCGTGTCACCAAAGGTCCCATTTACCAGGCACTTTCTGTATTCTCTCCTTTACTTTTCATGCCCACTCTGTAAGACTAGAATTACCTCCATTTTACAGACAAGGAAACTGAGGTCTGAGATCTGAGAGCAGCCAAGTCCCCACCGCTAGTAGGAGCCTGTCTGAGTCCATGTCCTGGCTCTCTGCCCCCCACACGAACACCCTGGCTGAGGGAACTACCAGCAGAGCATGCCTGGCCCAATCTTGGGAAGAAAGGCCTGGTTGTACTTCCAAGGAGCTCTTTACTACCCAGCTCCTTGAAAGCACTTCCTATCATCCCATTTGTATTGAAAAGGCAACTCATTTGCGTGGTTCAAAAATCAAAGTCCAGTGATGTGCTGGCCCTGTCCCCAGCCCCCAGATGGCCTTCGTGGGAGGACCAGGGTCACCAGTCTCCTGAGGGTCTCATCTTAGAGAAGCAAAGATCTATGGGTACCATCCCCTGTCACCCCTTAAAAAAAAACAAACCACATAAAATGATAGCATTCTAATACACACTACTTGGACCTTGCTTTTCTCCTCTTAATCATATCTCAAAGTTTATTCCACATCAAGATATAAAGAGCCTTTTCATTTTTTAATAGCTGCACAGTATTCCTAGGCACTGATGAATCACTGATCCAACCAAATTCTGAATGTCCACCCCTGCTAGGCCCTGCTCTAAGGCCTGAGGCCCTTCTGCTCAGAGGGCTCATGCTCCAGACTGAGTGATGAAGCCTGAAGCTGTCTCCAAATTCATACTGCAAACAGGATTGCAAGAGCACCTTTTTATATTGGCCACATCGTCCACGTGTGAATTAATCTAGAGAGCATATTCTTAGAAGTGGAGTTTCTGGGTCATTTGGGCATTTGTACTTTTGATAAATGCTTTCAGGGTTCACTCTACCTTGGAGTTCTCCCACAAAAAGGTAAAAGTAGGGGTAGTGCCCCACATTTATTTTTTTCTACCCTCCAACATCCCTCTATTGACCCCACTGATCACATGTTTATACACCCAAGTAGCCAACTTCTCCATCCATCATTTAGTCATCTAAATGCCTGCCTGTCCATCTGTCTATCCATCCACCTATCCATGCATCCATCCAAACACCTCTAGTCTCCACCTGCCCACCCATGCATGCTTCCAACTCACCCGGTAAATACTTTACAATATCTATATGGTGCGGGGTCCTATGCCAGATCTATGAGCCATGGAGATAATGGTCCATGGTCCAAGCCAGTATTCACTCTATGTGACCCAGTAGTGACTATTCGTTGAGCTTCTCCTGTAAGTCAGGTGCTGGTCCAGGCACTGGGCATAGTCAGACATCGTTACTATATTCCCACTTTACAAATAAGGAAACTGAGGCTCAGAGGTTTTAGTAGCAGCCAGCTCTAGAATCCTGGCTTTCCCATCACAACCTAAACTTCGGTGCAGCTAGTGGGGAGGGGCCAGGGGTCCCCACTGAAGATTGCTGTGGTGTGGTAGGCATGTGTCATGGGAGAAATGTCGCTCCCCTTGCTACCCTTCTAGGTCCCCCAGGCAGGGGCTGAGTTTCTCCTCCTGGGTTTACGTGTACAGAGTCCCAGCCAGCGCTCACTCCTAGAGGGTTCCTGGGGCCAGGGACAAACCATGGTGCCCAGCCGGCCAGCAGGGGGCGCTGTTGATGAAGCTAAGTACCCAGAGGGCTGGAAACCAGCTCTGTGGGGCTCTCTCTTTAGGGCCCTCCTTCTCCGCAGTGAGTACCTAAGTGCCCCAAACAGAGAGGTTTTAAGCAGACTTCTCTGGCTTTCTAGGCCTTGGATTCCCCATTTGTAGAGCAGGATGGTGAGTGGGGATTAGGCGGCCTCACAAGACTCTTATCTCTAGGTAGACTTCCCAGGATGGACACAGCATTTTTATCTAGGGTCAGAGCCCTAGTGGGGCCTTGATAAATGTTTGCTGAATGGCTGACAGATCGTTTCTGGAGCCTGAGGGGGCACTCAGCCCACCCAGGGAAGCCCTAAGCAGGCATCAGGAGCCTAGGCCCATGTAGGCAGCCACCTTGGCACCCAGAGGCTGTTCTTCCTGCTCAATGCCCCCTAGTCTGGGCCCAGAACACTGGCAAGGAAGCTGGTAGGAAAGATATCACAGATCACAGGGATAACTGTGTGTCCTAGATGTCTTAATCTATAGAAGAACAAAATGTCCATCTGATTAAGGAGACACTCACAGGTGAGATGACGTTTTTAAACTCCCGAGATCAGTGGAAATTTTTGGTTATTAATACCAGGAATGGATGGGGCTGGCAGTTCCAGCCCACAAAGAAAAAGGGTGAAGGCCTGGAAGGCTAAGGGTGCTGGGCTTGGAGAGGGGAAGCGTGGGCTGAAGGAGTTAGGAGAGGTAGCTCATTGTGGGGCAGTCTGGAATCTTGCATTTGTCCTGTCCCTGCCATGTTTAGGCAGCAGGCCTGATCCCATGCATTGCCAATTTCCTGAATCCTAAAAGGCTCAGAGAGGTGAAGCAACTTGTTCAGGGTCACACGGCCAGGAAGGGGCTGGGCTGAGATTCAAACCCACTGCCTTTCTAACCATTCCTGTGTTTTTCTTTTCACTCCTCCAAGACTGGCGTTCAGCCTCCTGGAAGTCCTCACTCAAGGGCTGTGTCTGGGCCCAAAGAGATGTCCCCTTGTTCCATCCAACCTGTCCAAACTCATCCACTTCCAAGGCCCTGCCAGGGCCACGGGACTCCATGCAAGCGGGCCGCGTGGGGAGGTGGCGCATGCTCGGCAGCCAGCAGAGGTCGCCCTCGGCTGCGGGAGCACGGCTTGGCTTGAGGGCTGCCTCCCTCCTCAGACCTTGGGCTTCTTCAAGCCTTTACAAGTAGCTACAAATCCTCCGTGGAGGCAGGTCCTGTGCCCACGGATGGCTGGGCTCCCTCCCAGCTGGAGACGGCTGACGGCCTGGCTCTGGGTGCACGCAAGGCCTCAACCCTTCCCGGCCGCCTGGCTGTCTCTGAATGGCGAGTGGGCTCAAGCAGTCAAGCCCCCGCCCCACCCCCCTGGTTGGGGCAGCCATGTGCCTGTAGTCAGCTTGGGGAGTCTGGGGGGGCCTCTGCTCTGATACCTTTCTCTAGGCCTCAGTTTCCCTGCCTGGAAAACAAGGCCGCCTTGGGCAGCCCTTCAAACTCCAACATCTTAGGATCCCTGTGTCAGGAACTCTAGCTCTTTGGAACACTCTATCTCAAACAAGTGTAGAATGCTTGACTTAAAACTGCAAAGCCTGTCCCAAGGCTGCCCCGGAAACTGTGGGAGGGAGAGCCCCTGGTCCGGGGGAGCCTAACATGGCGCACACTCCTCCTCACCTCACCCCCTAGGCTCAGCGTGGCTTCACGCCGCATGTATGTGTCCTCTGCTAGTGACACCTGAGTCCCTGTGGTCTTCCGACCCAGGGACGTCTGGAAAGGCCAAGCTCCTGTTCCACACTCCTCGCCACCTAGCAGAGCACCGGCCGAGTTGACCCTTGGTGGCACCTAGCACAGAAGGCACTTCCAAGAGAAGTCAGCTGCCCTTTCCACACGGAGGGCTGCTCCGAGTTAGGATGTTGAGAACCGGAAGGATACCGGGGGCCACCTGGTCCCATGCCCTGTGTGGCAGGACGGGGTGGGGGGCAGAGGTGGAGAGAGGGGGGCACGGAGGGAGACAAGGGCTGAGTGGGACTGGCACCCATCTGGCTGACTCCCTGACAGCGTCATGGCCCTTGGCAGGCTTCTCCCTGGAAATGGGGAGCAGGGTGCTCTTAGCTGCCCCACGGAAACATGGGGTGCTGGGGCCCTGGAGGCAGCTCCTTAGGGTGGTGGGCCAACATCAGCTGTACTAACAACAGCATGTTTTACTTCTCACGTTTGAGGCCAACAAGCTAACCGGTACTCTCGGCTCACACGCACCCAGGGCAGAGGCATTTGTAGATGTGTGTGCACGCTCACATACACAGGCGCCCTTTTGCACACTCAAGTGCAGGTACACACACACACACTCAAGGGCAGGCACAGATGCACTTGAGCACACACAGCTCCTGACAGCTCGCACAGGCAAGCGGCGGGGTCCCCAGGGGAGCTGTGTGAGCGGCGGTGTGCAGAAATGATTCAATCACCACGCACATCTGCAGCTCAGATCCCCCGGGGTGAGCGGTGCTGGCAGCAGGGGCGGGGCGGGGGGGGCTTACCTACAGCCCACAGAGCAGAGGCTGCGTTCCAAGACATCGCCAGGGCCAGCGAGTTTGGGACCTACCTACTGCTCAGCCTGGTGGGAGAGCCTGGGGGTCCAGGGGACGCATCCCAGCCAGCTCCTTTACCAGCTCTCAGACTCCAACAGAGGCAGATGTCATGGGCCCGGGGTTCAGCAGTGACCTGCCAACCTTGCATCTGATGGTGTCAGCTGAGGTCCTCCTTGGCCTGGCCGCCGCCTCCCCACTACTTCAGCTGCACCCCATGTCCTCCACATGGGGCTGCTCCCTGCATCCTGGACCATGCTCTGGAGATCATACCTCCATGTCTTGGCCTCTGTCCCTCAGCCCGGAATTCCTGGCCCCCTTCATCTATCAAGGCCTGGGACAGCCATCACCCTCTTTGCAGGTTTCCCCCAGCACAGCTACTCACTTCCATTCCTGTGCCCCAGTGTCACGCACCACCTTGGTGGTACTAAACCAGTAGTATGTCTTTGTATCTGTCTCCCCATCAGCTGGGCTGTTTTCCGGTTATGGAGTCCCAGCCCCCAGCCCGGGGCCTGGTACCTAGCAGGTGCTCAGCAATGCTTATTAGATGGGTGGATGGACGTCCATCGCTGGGCATACACACGACCCACAGTGGCAAGAGCTGAAAACCCAATGATCTGGCCCCCATCAGAGGAACTCTGGCCTCGGAGAGACTCCCATCAACCCAGTCTAAGCTTCCCAAAGGGTGATGCCTGTACTGTTGGTGGAAGAGGGAGGATTTCAGGTGGTCTGTGAGCACAACTTGTACATTTTCACAGTGAAGTGTTTGGACTAGAACAATGATCACTGGTGAGTCTGTGGATATAATTATTTAGGATGAGGTTAACTTGGGGAACAATGGCAGACCTAAGTGGATTAAAGAAACATTTTAGGGGACGCCTGGGTGGCTCAGTCGTTAAGCGTCTGCCTTTGGCTCAGGTCATGGTCCCAGGGTCCTGGGTTCGAGCCCCGCATTGGGTTCCCTGCTCGGCGGGAAGCCTGCTTCTCCCTCTTCTACTCCCCCTGCTTGTGTGCCCTCTCTCGCTGTGTCTCTCTCTGTCAAATAAATAATTAAAATCTTAAAAAAAAAAGAAACATTTTAAACATAGTATAAATGGGATGAAGGTGATGGAGGTTAGGGAAGCACTGATCTAATCTGACACCCTCCTCGTCTCAGGGGTGAAGGAGCAGAAGCTCAGAGAGGGGCAGGAGCGGCCTGTGGTCACACAGCACGTGGCTCCTCCACTCCTTGGTGGCCCGCACTAGGCACACCACTTGGTGGCAGAGCGAGAGGGCGGGGGTGGAGCAAAGCCCGTCAGAGGAGAGTCTCTGTGCCCTAGCCCAGAGAAGTCAGGGAAGGGCAGAGGGATGGGAGATGGGAAGGGAGAGGGAGGGAAGAGGCAGCCCCAGGCAGCTGACCAGGACCAGCTGCTCCCCATTCTTGGCCAGGCAGCTGGAGCAGGCCCTTGCCCTGGGCCAGTGTGAGGCCCCTCCGGGTGGGGGGGGTGGGCCCTGACAGTCAGACCTTCCTGGCTGAGAGGCTGGGAGAGGCCACTTTATCTCCCTGAGCCTGGGATTCTCATCTGTCAACCCTGGCTGAGGAGCTGAGAAAGGGAAGTCACTCAGGAGACCGGCTTCTGAAAAGGGAAATTCTGATCTGGACAACAGCTCTTCCAAATCCAGTTCCTCCCTCCTCAACTCAGGGAGTGCCCCCATGCCAAGACGTGCCGAGGCTCTAGCCTCCTGGCCGCGTGGGGCAGATGCTTTGGCTTGGCACTCGAGGCTTCTGGAAGGGTGGGCCCGCTTCTTTCCGTGACCCCATCTCGGAGCACCCGCCCTGGTCTAGAGGAGCACCCCCTGTCAATGCGGGGGGGCGGGTAATGGGACAACACGATGGACCCTCGCTGTTTAGAGTGGGGGCTTCCTGAGGGCTGTCCCTGCAGAGCTGCCGGACAGGCTGTTCTGGAACCCACATGCTAATCCAGAGGGCGGGATGACTTCCTTGGGAGAACATGTGTCAGTACTGCCCTGTCAAGAGTGCCGGCCCGCGGTCCCAGCCCACACGGTGCTGGGAATCCCAGCTGCACTTGGGTGTGCCTCGTCCCTCCGGGGCATGCAATGACGCCTGAACCCTCCTGCCCGCCTCCCCCCCCCCCCCCCCCGCCCCGTCTCCAAATCCATGACCTCACAGTGAACTTGCTCTGACAGCTTCTCTCCCCAGCCGGCAAAGGAAGGCCAGATTCGATCCCGGACAAGGTCACTGGGTTTTCTCGCACCCCCAGAGTGGGAAGAGAACCTAAACAAGTCCTGAGCTTGCCTGCGGCAGACGTTAGATTCTCTCCCTCACCGCCCCTCGCTCCTCAGGATCCCACACCCACCGAGGTGTCCCAGTTATCAGGACGGTACTACAGGTGAGGACGCCGGCCGGCCTGCTCGAGGTCCTGCTACTGAGAAGTTGGCAGGGCCAGGACTGGGACCCTCGTCTGCTCACACGCCCCATCATGCTCTCCGTGGCAACGCGGCCGGCCTTCCTCAACTAGACGCTTCCTCCCCTGGCCCCAACTGCCCTGCGTGTGAGGAAGGTGCCTGAGGAGGGATGAGGACAGTGCAGAGACAGGGAGTCGTGCCTGGGGCTGCGCCGTGCCGGGCCTGGGTCACAAGCTTGCCCCAGGACAGTGGCGCTCAGGCAGTGGCCTTTACCTGCTCTGTCTTGAGGCTCGTGCCGGCAATTCCGAAGGCTCAGATGGGGAAGCATGGGGACAGTTCTCTGAGGACCCCTGGAGGACAGGGGGTGAGACGAAGCTGGAGATGGAGCCAGGACCCCCTGATCACCAGGTGGAGTCCTCTAGAGGCACAGAGGTGTTCTCCACCGTCCTCTCTCTACCCAAGCTCCTCAACGCTCCAAAACCACCTGCCTGGCATTCTGCAGGAGCTCCAGACGGGCACGTCCAAGGGAGAGCCAGACAGAACTAGATGAGCCATTAAGGGCCACCTAGGGGGCAGGGATGGCGTTGTGAGAAGTCACCCCCACCCCCCATATCCCCGGCAGGCACAGCTAATCAGTCACTGGACTCTTCCCACTGAACCCAGGCATGGCCCGCCAATCTTCCACACGCCCTTGTGCCCAGCCATTCTCAACCACCTGGAACCGACACAGGAGGAGACAACTTCTGGGCAGCCCCATCTTTGAAAGGAGAGTGAACAGAGAAGCCTAGCCAAGGGAGGGCTTAGTCTGGGGTCACCACCCCATCAAGGCATGAGCAGAAATCTGCACTCAGATTTCTCAACTTCTGACTTTGTACTGTTTCCCCTAAACTGGAAGTCAGAGCCAGGCTCTTTCTGAGCTGAGAGGCCACATACGGACCACTCAGGTGAGCCAACCATGTCTCGAGCAACCCCATACCATAGCTTCACAGCAGCTTGTGAACCTTTGCCGATGAGAAAATGAAGGCTCAGAAGGGATGGGCGATTTCTACCCAGTCACACAGGGAAGTGTGGCCGACCCACCATGGTAGTTCCTCCCGAGCCTGGGCTCCTTTAGCTAGTTGCTGTGAGTGGTCAGATTTTTTTGTTTTTTTAACCATCTCAAGAAATAAGAAGTTAGGGAGGGAAACAAAGGAATCAGAAAACAGATATTTATTTGCACTAAGAGTGATAGATGATTAAAAAAAACCCAAACAGTCCTCATGCCTTAGATCTAGAAGGGATCCTCGCATCTGCTCAGGCCTATCCTAACATTTACAGATGAGGAAACTGAGGCCCACGGCAGGGGTAGGGGTGGGGGTGGAGTTGAAGTAGAGCCTTGAAGACCCACCTCTGAGTCAGAGGTGGGGCCAGGGCTCACACCCAGGCCTCAGGAGCCCTAGCCGCCCGGAACCCCACTCTCTCTCTGCCCCTCCCTGTGTCTAGGCACTCCCTGTGGCCACGGAGAGCTTACCCCGGGGCCTGCTGGGGGAGCATGGGCCCCTCTCCCGCTGCCAGCGCCTGTGGCTTCCCTGCAGGATGACTGCGAGGTCCCCATGCTCCATGCAGAGATTCTCAGCATCCCAGCTGGGCTAAGGCTGACACGCTGACCCCTCAAGGGCACGCACCTCCGGAAGGCCAGAGAGCAGGGGCTGAGTCGGCTGGGTCTGGTGCCTGTCATCTGATCTGTACTCAGGGAGTTGCTGCGTGTGAGGCTACTCAGGGACGGGGCCACCCCCGTCCCAGGCAGGGAGGAGGGGCCTCATCCCTGGAACCCTCCAGGCACAAACCGGGCATCCCACAGGGAACCTGAAAGCGTATTTCCCGAATGTGGGCTAAGAGACAAAGTTCACACCGGGTGTCCCGAAGCCGCATGCCGACGTACACTCTGGCTGTTCAAGGCACTCCACAGTTTACAAAGCACTGCGTCGGAGCCTCATTTGGCCCTGTATCACCCCATCTTACACAGGCAGTAGAGCTTAGCGATCAAGATCACCAGGCTGCCTGGGTTCAAATTCTGGCTCTGCTGCTTGCTAGCTTCTGTGACCTGGGGCAAAACGCTACCCTCTGTGTGCCTCAGGCTCCCCATCTGTAAAACGGAAGCAGTCATAACAGTGCCTGCTTTGTTCACTGAGTTAGGGAATAGGAAGCCCGAGCACACGAGAGCGTTGTTGGCTCTACGCAAGGCCCAGGTGGGTCTTATCATCTGTCTCCATCACAGGCAGGAGGAAACCAGGGCCAGAGAGGAGCCGGTGCTTGCTGGAGGGTGGGGGGCGGGTGGGGGGCTTGGTGGTAAATGCCACCGCCCTAGACACTGAAGATCTTCAACCTTTTTTTTTTTTTAATGTATTCAAAAAATCTCGTTTTTAAATCTCGTTTTAAATCTAGTTGTGGCAACATTTTAGGCAGAAGTTCAGTTTTTGCAACAACAAAAGGGGCTGTGCTCTGGATGAAGGGGTGGTGAGGGGCTGCTCACTCTGCTTGCTCTCACACAGGCAACCCTGGGAACCACCCCGTGGGCTCAAGGCTGGGCCTCTGAGGACGTGGGTGGTTGAGGTAGCCCCATGCCCACTGATCAGAATGCCAGGGTGAGGAGCTGAAGGGCTCTGTCCAAGTGGCAAAGGCGAGTTGTGGAAAGTTCCAGATGGAAGGAGAGATCAGGTTGGCGCTTCACAACATGTGAGCTGAGCTCTGTTCTTCCCGGGCAGCAGCCTGGACACCCACGTGAAGTCTGTCCAGGCGGGCAGTGTCACGGATGGAGGCAGGGAGGCCAGAGGGAAAACACTACCTATTCTGGGCAAAAAGAGGGCGGGGCCCTGTGCACCTGGGATGAGGCTGCCTGAGGTCTGTTCCTCAGAAACCGGGCCCTTGGGATCACCCCCAAACAAAGGACTCTCTGGTCTGATTAGCTGGAGGCAAGCTGTGTATTCTACCCTCCCCGGGAGATCATGAAGGCACTCTCCTCTGCGAGGGCTCGAAGAACCTGGTTTTTCCCAAAGTTACTATATTGCAAACCACTTTTTTTTTCACTAAACACATTTTAAAATTCCACAGAACTTGTTTTCCCAGGAACTGGCTTTGAGAAATTCGGACCTAAGGGAGGGTGGCTGTAGGGTAGAGGCCAGGCCACAGGAAGAGAAGAGAGAGGAAGACAGGCGGGCTGGAGGGCTGAGGGAGGGGGACCAGAAACAGAAGTGTCTGTGGGACGAGAAGCCACAGGACAGCTGTGTCAAGATATGAAACCCACCACCCCTGACGACTGGGGCCCTGGATTCTCAATTCAGTATCATGGCCAGCGCGATACACCCAACCGGCCTGGAGCCTGCCCCCCGGGGGAGGGGTCCCCTCAGCTCTCTCGCCCCCAGCAAGGCTGGCCCAGGTCAGGAGAGCTGCCCAGGCCAGGGCAAAGGCCAGAGCTGGAAGGTCACATGAGCTGCCTGAGGCAGAGACTGGTTCCTCCTCTGCCCCACCCAAGCCAAGAACTGCCAAGGGCGGGCATGGTCCAAGGTGGCCAAGAAGGCCAGAGTTCACCCCCTGAGGCCATGGGGGTGGGGAGCCTGGGGCAGCCACTCAGCAACCTCTGTTGGTAGTTGTGAATAATAATGAGAACAAAAGGGGTAGCATTAAGTATCTGCTGTGTATCAGGGAGCACATTTGGCGTTTTATGTGAATTATCATGGTAACAATATAACCGAAGGTAGAGTGATGAGCGCCATCTATAGATGGGTAAAGGACTACAGGAAATGATGAAGGAACTCGCCCAGGATGACAAAAGTACAGAGCTGGGATCTGAACCCACACCCATCAGACCTCGAAGCCCAGCATCCATCCCCTAAACCAGGCTCCCTGTGCACCATCCTGGGGCTTTGCAGATGGGCAGGCCCCAGGCGGCCCCGGAAGAGGCCTTCAGGTCAGTCATCCCCAGGTGCTGTCCTGTGCTAGCTTGCACGAGCTGTCCCCAGCCCAAGTGGGCCACGTGGGCAAGAGGTCCGTTCTCAGGGGGCTCCTGTGCCGTGAACATGCAGTCGGCTCTCTGGGCCTGTTTTCTCAGCCCCTGAAGGATGGGGCTGATTGAGGTGTCACATACTTCCCCAAGCACCCCTAAACCTCCGAGGGTAGCCGAGGGCACTCAGCATGCACCTGGCCCTTTCACACACATTACTTCACTTCCTCCTCGCACTGACCCAAGGAGCGGGGCATCACTGCTGAGACTTTACAGATGAGGAAACAGAGGCCCAGAGAGGTTATGTAACTTGCCTCACACAGCAGGGCAGTGGGGTTGCTGGGACGGAAACCTGAGTCTGACACACTTCAAAGGCCTCCCCGGCCTGCTGCGGAGCTAGAACAGAGGACGGGGGAGGGATTCCCGCCAGGCGTGGGCCCAACGCCACTGTGTGACCACAGCACTCAGTCCTCGGACTGCCTGGCCTTGGCAAAATGGGGTGAGATGGTTCCTAAGGCATTTTCTAGGTTGAATGCTCTGGCAGGAGGCTGGGGGAAGTAAGGATTTAAAAAAAAATGAGGGGTGCCTGGGTGGCTCAGTCGGTTAAGCGTCTGCCTTCGGCTCAGGTCATGATCCCAGGGTCCTGGGATCGAGCCTACATCGGGCTCCCTGCTCAGTGGGGGCTCTGCTTCTCCCTCTGCCTTCCCCTGCTGGTGCTCACTCTCTCCCAATCTCTCTCTCAAAAAAAAAGAAAAAAAAAAGTGAGATGACATCCTTGCATTCTAGAAACCCAGAATCCAGGCGAAGGCCCACGAACTGCACCAACCCCCCTGCTGGGAGCACCCACCAGGGGGGCTGGACAGTGGAAGGCTCGGGGCTGGGCTGGGGGCATCCCACAAGCTCTCTGGAGGAGGAGGGGTGGAGCCAGGCCCCAAGGGCTGGGGGCTTGGCTCCCCGCAGGGACTGGGCAGAGGGCTAAGGCGTGAGGGTAGCTAGGATGGGGCAGGGAAGGCCTGTCTTATTTTGGAAAAACAACCACATGCACAGTCTCTTTCCGACCAGACCCTGGCCAGTCTGGAAGGGTGGCATCCGGGTCTTTCTTAAGGGACAGGGTACTGAGATGAAGCAGGACGTCCGCTCACAATTCATCTGCTTTTTAATTAACTCGCCCTGCTGCCTTAAGTGATTCCCTGCTTACGCTCATTCTTTTGAAAATTCCAAAGTGCTATTTCTGACCTGTGATTTGCTATTGCTGTACGTCTCTGTAAGCAGTGTTTTAGCTTAAGTGGCAGTTGCATATTAATTACAAAGTTAATTATGTGCTGTGTAATCATGCTGTAATTCATTAGTTTACTCTACACTCTTAGAGCCTCATGCTAATAGCAAGATCTGACAGAGGGTTTCAGGAGTCACCAAGAAAGACCTGTTGAAAATCCAGCATGGGGTGGAAGAGGACTCGACACCACATCAAAATGGCTCCTCGGGACCCACATGCTTGACCTGGGGCCGGGTCTTGGGCCCGGTGAGGCTGATCTCAGGGACAGAGGCCCCCGGCCCCCGAGTGCTGCCTGCAGACCTCCCTTGGCCGAGGAAAGGATAGTGGAAAACCTAGCAGGCTCCTGTTTTTCTCCCCCACCCCACAGAAGTGCAAGGACAGGAAGAGAATTTGTTTAAAATTACTTACGGAACAGAGAGTCACTTCTAGGTGGAAATTAACTGCTCAGATCACCAAAACAAAGTGGCCCTGAGAGCACAGACAGGGGGCCAGGCCTACGAGGGGCCCTGGGAGGAGGCGGGTCCGAGGCAGGGGTGCAGAGGGAGGAGACCCAGGCCTAAGAGGGGCTGGGGGGGGGTGTCTGGGATTTGGAGCAAGGTCCCTTCACATCATTTGCCTTCTCTACCGTATCCCCCAAAGCATTCAGGGCTCTTGAAAGTGAACACTGGCCCCCTTTCTCTCTCCCTCCTTCCCTGTGTCGGCTTTGTCTCCTAATAAGCTGATGCACGGGGTCACTGCGGCCTGGCCGGGAGTCTGGACTGCACTCCTAGACAATCTCCAGACTCTCTGAGACCTCGGTGCCTCGCGGGTGCAGCTGGGTGAGGGCTCCATGCCTCCCTGCACAGGGTCGGAAGATGGATGGGAAGGAAATGGGGGCTCTCCAGACCCTGCCCCCACCTGACTGCTCTAGGTCCTCCCAGAGGGCTCTTTTCTAAGAAGAACCATCTCGGCCTGGGCCCCGAGTTGTCAGCCACTGAGGAACCGCCCATGACCCTCCAATGCCATTTAAAAGTCAATGTGAAGAAAGCCAGGCCTGCTGCAAACCGCTCCCCCCCACCAACAAATCTGCAGATCAAATTTCAAGCCGTGAGGGGACAGGAAGGCTGTGACCTATCCCGGACATAGCGATCTGGTGGCTGAGACCCTCTGCTTTCCAAATATAAACCTGCTTGTTTTATTTCTGCTGACAGCTGAACAACAACAACAAAAAATGTGGTAGTCCTTCCCCTTCTGGCTCCAGTCACCAAGAGGAGAGAAGGACTCAGAGCCCCAGCTGGCATGGGAGGAAGATAAATAAGAAAAAACAAAACATGTCCTTGTGCTACAGTGGAATGTTTAAAAAAGAGGTGAAAAGCACAAGGTCAGGGGCAGATTTCATTTTCTATCATTTCAGCAGGCTCCGGGAGGAGACGGGATGCTGCCGACTCGACAGTTTCGGGGGAATCAGTTTTGGAGGGAACTCATTTTTGGGGAGGGGGGAGGGCGGGTGTCTTAACAGCCAAAGCACTGTGGTTTCCTTTCCAGGGAACACATTGGTTTCCCTGGCAACGGAGAAGTCCAGCCTCCAAAGTTCTGCCCGGAGACCAAGGCTTGGCCTGGGATGCTCCCGACAATTACCCACGGCCAAGGCCTCACTGTCCGGCTCGCCTGGGCTGCGAGCTAGGGGTGGGGGGAGAGGTGCAAACAGCGGGCCCCAGTCCCCTTCTCTTCCTTCCACCCTTGAGCACACAGCTACTCATCCTCAGATCACCGCCTCCTAGGGCTTTAGGACGGAGCAGGTAAAGATGCCAGAAACAACTTGGACACGAGCCTGCGTGTGACAGCACCCGAGGACCCCGAGGGAGCAGTGAAGGCTCTAGGGTGGACGGCCAAGGGACCGGCAAGGCCGAGCCTCCTGTCCGGCACGCTTCGGCCTCATGCGGCTGGCATGGGGGAACTGTATCAGAAGAGAGCAGGTCCAAATTTCTGAGCTCCTCTCCCTCCACCCAGGGTCTCTCAAGTGGCTCCCCAGGTACCTCCTGGATTTGAGGGCCCATCTTCCCAGAGAGGAACATTTAAACACCTGGCCGGGGAAGACGCCCTGGATGCACCAGGTGTGGGAGGGAATGGGGGGCAGGTGGGAGGAAGGAGAGGAGGCAGCCAGGGGCCTTGGCTTCGCAGTACTTATCTGGCCGCCAGGTGCTGTGCTAAGTGCTCCACACACATTATCTCATTTAATTCGCCTTCTACGTGCCCAGTGAAGCAGGCAGAGTTACTCCTCGCTGGAGGGGACTGAGGGGTCAAGTGACCTGCCCAAGGCCACCCAGTAAGTGAGAGCCGGGAGCCATACCTGCCAGTCCCCGAGCCTGTTCTTATGCCAGGGGCAGGGACAGGAGAGTGGACCCGGCTGGAGACTGACTCCCCTGTTGCTGGTAGAAGGGAGACAGAGGTTCCAGAACTCACCCCTCCGCTCCCCTCGCCTCAGCCTCCCTCTGCCTCTACACATTCCCCAGGAAGACGGGCCAAGGAGCAGAGCCACCTGGAGGTTCCGAACCAGCATGCAGACATGACCTGAGGGCCTGATATCATGTCCTTCATAAGCTCCATCTCCCTTATGCCCAGAGCAGCCCCACGAAGTAGGGAGTCATGGTCCCTTTCATCGATGAGGGACGGGGGGCTCAGTAGCTTGCCTAAGTTCACACAGTTAGCAAGAGGGAGGGCAGGGATTCAAAACCTAGTCTGACGCCAAAATACAGATATCTCTTAATTAACGATGATGATGATGGTGATGAGTAGCCAAGCCTGCATGAGCTTATGTGATGTGCCTCTTGTATTTAAAGCACTCTACACATATTAACTTATTTTATTCCTCAGCCATCCTATGAAGTACATGCTATAATTGGTTCTATTTCACCGATGTGGAAACTGAGGCACAGAGCTGTGTAAGCAACATGGCTATAAGGCCTAGGGCCAAGGTCTGGACCCAGCCAGGCAGACTCTTGAGCTTATACCAGTAACCCACACAATGTGCTGTTTCTCCAACCACTGGGACATCCTGACTCCCAGCCTTGAGTGCTTGATTCTGGATGGTTCTGAGATCCTGTAAGGCTAGGCAGCAGTTGGGGACCTGCGATTTTCCCTTCCTAGAGCTCAGCTCCCTGGAGAGCTCCTTCTCCCAGCCCAGGGAATGGCAGGCAGGACCCAGACTGCATTTCTGCGCGCGTGTGTGAGCGTGCGCATGTGTGTGCCTCAGGCCCACGCTGTAGCCAGGGTGTGCATGCAGCTGATTTATAACCCTCAGAGAAAACAGAATTGCAAATCTCACCCACAAATCTTCCCTATCGAGGTACTTGTGACAGGCAGACATGCCGTGAATTCCCAAGAACAGGCAGGCCTTCCCCCAGCCTTGGCTCCCTCATGCTCCCTGCTCCTGAAATGGGCCCAGCTGAGCTGGCCAGCTCAGCCCAGGGAGTGGCCACTGACCTCGTGGCCTGGTCCTGCTCGTCAGAAATGCTGGCTCCTGAGCCATCCCAGGCCTAAGAAAGCCCCAGAAGGGACAGGTGACTTTCCCACTCCGGGGGTCCCACCGCATGTCAGCCCTCACATCCAGTCCTCACTGGTCAGATGGCGAGGAGCAGGGCCCGTAGCACCTGCAGAACCGAGAAGGGGGAGACCAGCAGACATCTATTGAACACACATTGTTCACCTCATCGTTCTGCACTAAATGCTTTATGTTTGTCTCATGTGGAGCAAGGCTCAGAGAGGTTATGTGACTTGGGCTCAGACCCCAACACGGGCAACCTGATTCCAGAGCTCCACTGTGTTCCCTCAAATCTTCAAACCCATTAGGGGTCCCTGGGCCCCGTTCCTGGCACACAGATATTCACTCCAGTTCCCTCCAGCGCAGATAATGGGGGGCCAGGTTTGGGTCTGGTTGGAGTCACCCCACGGATGGGTGACTCATCAGGAAGATGCTGCCAGCTTCTCTACACCCTGACCCAGGGCTGCCATACTCCAGGCCCGGCTCACACCATCTCCTCCAGACCCGGCTCCAGGGGCCACTGTGATGGCCGAGCAGAAAAGGGACACATGCCCTCTTCCTCCCATCTTGCCCTGCAGAGCCTTCCCCGGGAGCCAGCATGGTGGTTTGGCACACGCCACTGGACCCTGGGACCCAGCACTTGGGCCGTTGTGGAGGTCTGTGATGGCCCAGTCACTTCCGCTGCTCCACCCCCATGGGTGGGAGGATGAGCAGGGCGGGCGGGCAGGGGGAGGCCAGGCAAGGAGGAGCTGTGGTGGGGGGGGGGGCGCGGGGCAGCTGAGGGCCAGGGTGGGCCTAGTCTTGACTCCGCTCTAGTCTCCTGTGTGATCCAGGCTAGTCCACTGCCCTTTCTGAGCTGGGTCTTTTCTAGCTGGAAGATGGGTTTGGTTTGCCTACATGATACTTGGGAGGATTAAATTAAATGAGTATGAGAGAGCCTGTGACTCTTGAGAGACGACGCACACACACACATGCGCACACACACACACGAACACATGCAGACATAAACACACATGCATGCACACACGCACACACAGAGCTGGGGTGACACGGGGTTACAGGAATCCCCATCCGGCCCAAAAATCACTCCACAGCAGGCCACCCTTTCCGTGAGGTGCCTCTTGGGGTTGGCAGCAGGGTGAGAGGCCCGGCTCCTCCTCCTCCAGTTCAGACTCCCTTAGTTCCAAACCTGTAATTCCTGGCAGGGAAAATGACAGCTTTGCCCAGCGGCTGCCCTCGGCCGATGGGCAGGGAGCTGGGCGGTAACCGTGGTGGAAGCTGGGAGGCGGGCCCGGGACATGCAGCCTCGGAGTCAGAGGAGGTCAGTTTGGTGGGGGACAAATGCCATGGGGACTGTGGGCTTTGGGGCGGGTGGACGATGGATGAGAGGGCAGGGCTAGGCCCAAGGCCCCAGGGCCGGCTTGAGGCTGGCCCTCTGTAGAACATGACCCAGGGAGGGTCAGCAAGGGGACATGAGCCTGGGACCAGAAGCACAGGGAGGGGACCTCTGCAGGGAGGCTCACGGCATACAGGGCCTGAGACCCTGAGCAGGCTGGCTAGGCCCCTGGAGCAGCAAGGCAAGCACCGCCCAGGGTTTGAGGTTTGGGGTTTGGGAAGCTGCAAACGCACTGGTTCCTGGGCTCTGTCCCAACCTCCCTGGGAGGGCTGGGGAATCAGCATTTTAGAACGAGCCCCTGGGATCTGGTTGCAGCTGAGTGGCAGGTGGCCACCCAGGAACCCCTGCATTTCCTCTGCCCCCGAGAGGTGCTGGGGTTTCTCCTGCCTGCGCTGCCTTCCCCTCCGCACCAACCTCCATTCGGCAGGAGGCAAGGCGATGACAGTGCCACGGACACTCCAGCCACCTCTGCCGAGCTCGGCTGCTCACCACCTGTCTCCTCGGAGGCACACAGCCCGCCCGGGGGAGGGGCCGCACGACCGTGTCCGCTTACTGATGCCTGGTCAGCGAGGCTGGGGCCGGCCCCCGAGCTCTCCTTCTGGGCCCCTCTCCAGCGAGAACAGCTGTCAAGGAGCTAAACTCCTGGGGCTCTCGGCCTCCCCCCCAAACCTGCTCTGGCAGGGAGCCTGTCCCCAGCCCCCAGAGTTGCCAGGCTCTCGGTCTAGGGCCATGTGCACCCCTGACCCATGTCACTGGGGAACAGAAGGTTCTGTCTCTTGGGAAAGAGACATCTCCCCCCCTCCCCCAGCCACGCTGCCCTGACTCTCTGTGGCCACGTGCCCTCTCTCAGCAGGGGTTTACTCTTCTAGAATAGGAAGCAGGAGCAGGCCAGACCTGGAGATGTGCAGGCTGTGAGGGAAGGTTGTTCAGGTGGACAGAAGGCTTGAACAGAAGCTGCACTGGGCGCAGCTGGGAATGTGCCCAGGCGGGCTGGGCCAGAAGATGGGCTGAGGCTCCGTCTGAAGTTGGGCTGAGGGGCAAGGGTGAGATTGGGATTGGAGTCAGTGTGGGGTTTCTCTGACCGGGGTTGCCTGAAAGGAAAGTCCCTCGTGGGCACTCAATACTCCTGAGCAGGGGCCCTTGGCCGTTGCCCCAACGCCTCTGGGAGACAACGAGGGATCGGCTGAGACAATCTGCTCTTAGGCAGGCCGCAGTGTTTGCTTGGGGCTACTCCAGAGGGCCAGCTTGGGCTCCCACACCCCCAGGGAGCCCAGAGGAGAAAGGGGGTGCAGTCGGTCTCCTTTGGACCAGCCTGAGCACAGGGGTGGTAGGGTCTGGGCCTGCCTAGCAGTGCTGCTCCCAGACTCAAGCCCTGGGGTGATGGGCTCTGGGAAGAGATGAGCTCACATGGGTAGCAGGGCTCCTGGCTCTGGCCAGGGTCGGGGCCATGGGGACCACCCAGCTTAGGCCTGGAGGCAAGGGCACCTTCCTGGGGCCTCCACAGGCACAGACTGTGCTGGACCAGGGCTCCCAGCTGGCATCCCCACACTCACCATCCCACCTATTTTCCTGCTGGGTATTTGAAGACCGGTTATGCTTGAGGACCGGGGCACCGGGATGAGCCCGGTCACACAGCAGTGCGGGGGTGTGCACAGCCTGGTACCCTCATGCATTTCCTCCGTCCCTGCCCCTGGAGAGGCCCGGGGAGCCCCAGGACTGGTCTCCGGGGGGAGTGGGCTTCCCGCCTTCATCTGGCCCCCCACCTCCCGTCTTTTCCCTCATTCTTGACCTCTAGGATGGTGTGAGGCATGAGGCCCACCCTCACCCTCAGCCATCCTCCAGGAAGGGGACAGAAGGACAGGCCAGAGTACACGTGGACGAGGGGCTAGTCAGCGGAGGATGGGGCCTGCCTGCTTCTCTCTGCCCAAGGGCGGGGGTCTACAGCCAGGGGCCTGGCGCAGGGGTGGGTGGCTCGAGTGGTAGTTGCTCCGAAGGCCTGCCCGCCCGCCTGGTGCGCCTGCTCACCTGCTGCCCGGTCCCCACTTGCCATGGCCTCGGCCAGCCCCTTCCCTGCCCCCTCGCGGGCCTGAGATGGCTGTCGCCATGGCAACCCTGCTCATTCAGTCCAGGATAATGAAGCCAATGTGTTTTTCATTTCCATGAGCGGAGTGCGGCGCGGAGCGGGGGAGGGGGCTGTCCCCTCTCAGCCCCTCCTCTGGGGGAAGGCAGCCTGGTGAGAGAGAGAGTGTGTGCGGCCTGACCAGCGGCGGCACAGACACCAGTGGGAAGGGGGTGGGACCCGGAGCCCCCAAACTCTCAGCCCACCACAGCAACCATGTGGTTGGACAATGCCAGCCGGAAGGGCAGCCTTCCCTGCCAACACCTAGACTGGGAAAGGTGGCCTGGAGACAGGCAAAGCAGGGCCCCATTTCTAGCTGTGTGACCTCGGGCTCGTGACTTCACCTCTCTGGTCTCGCTTCAGTAGAAGGAAGTTCACCAAGCATTTATTGGGTCCCTTTCAAGTGTCTGGCCTTCTGCTTTCCCTGGAGAACCTGAAAAGGCCCAGACAGAGCCCCCTGGTCGTCTAGGAGTCTGTGGGTCAGCAGGAGAAGTTTCTAGCAGGCACGTCTCTCAGCCGTAAAAACAAGGCCGGAACGCATACCTGTCGCCACGTATCTTTGAGCTACTATTCAGAGGGGAGGTTGACGTGAAGTTACGCATGTGAGCGTGCCTGGCGCACACATCAGCACACATTAGGCGGTTTAGGTGTTAACCTCCTTCTCTTCCTCATCCTGGTCCCGGGTCCGCAGCACAGATAGCTGATACGTAAGAGATCCTGCTACGGGAGTCAGTGCTCGAGGCCGCCCTCACGCCTCTCCTTCCTCTCTTCGCCCGGATAGAGACCTGCCCATTTAGTCGGAGGTGAAACCGAGGCCTGAGCAGGGCTGGGCTGGGCCGGGCATAGGGGCAGTGGCCTCCGGCCAGCCCACACCATCAGTGACAGCCCTCATCTGTGGCCCAGACGGGAGAGAGCAGGGCTGTCTGGGAAACCCACGGCCCACAGTCGCCGCCAGTCGCACCCCTCCTCCAGCCCCTCTCCAAGAGCAGGAAGCCAAAAGCACTCACGCAGAAAACCCTGGCCTGTTTCCCCCCCCCCCCAATAATTCAATCACCTTGGAGGCCAGTGGCCCTCTCTCCTGGCTGGGCTGACAGATTGGAGGGGGAGGGAGGGGAAGCATGCAGAGGGAGGGGTAGGGGGGAACCAGGGAAGCCGACATGGAAAAATCAGAGCAAGGCTTGAAAAATGAAGAAATAAACCTGCCAGGAGGGAGACAGCCTCCATCCGTCCTCCATAAAGCTGTCTTAAGGGCCACCAAGGACGTTGGCGGATGGACGGGGCCGGAGATGGCTCCTCCTGGGACCCCAGCTGGGCTCCAGCCCCCGCCTGGTGAGGGGTTGGTGAGGAGGAGGGCCTGGGGAGCCTGAGGGTTAGAAGGGGCAGGAGTGTGGGAGGCACAACCGTGGGGAGAACAGGGCTGGGAACAGGGGCCTCCTGTCCAGTTGAGGCACCCACACCGGCGCACAGTAAGCACTCAGCGTTGGACTGTCCGAAGGAACGAATCTCTGCCTGTAGGCAGCTGGCGAGCAGGGCCTGGGTAGCAGGCTCACGAGCCACGAGGACCTGGTGGAGCCCGTGCGCCCATTTCACAGATGGGGAGGCGGGTCAGACAGGCCCACAGTCGCATGGCAAATCAGAGCCACTTGGGTTCCCCAGCCCGGGGTCCAGGCCAGGGCATCTTCACCATGAACTCCAGGGTTGGGGTCTCTCCCCACTGTGTCCCCACCAATGCCACATCACACACATGCCAGGGGCCAAACAGACCTGTGAAGGGGGGATACTTAATGGCCCCTCCCACGGGGCCATGAAGAATCACGTTTTCTAGGAACACTGAATCACCCTGAAACCTGCTCGTGACATAAGTCCAAGAGAGAAGGAAAATTATGAAGTGACCAGAAAGAAATACACCAGAATGTTGATCAGGATGACCAGCGGTTGGGAGGATTATGGACAGCTTTTATTTTTCTTCTTTCAACTTTTGTGTGACTTCTAGACTTTCCACAACAAGTGTGCGTTACTTTTACAACAAGGAGAAAAGGACATTCTGAGAGCTGAAAAGAAAGAAGTCACTTCCACTCAATGCTACTCGCGCGACGCTCTTCATCTGCAGGACAAAGTCGAAGGAGCCCTGGCGGCAGGAGGCCGGGGCTAAGGGCAGGCATGCGCACCCATCCACCAGAGCCTCCCCCGGGGCCTGCAGGCCCTGTAAAGCCACTGTAGGCAGGAAGGAGGGCACTAGGGCTGCCCTCACTTTGCTGTGTGACCTTGGGCGAGTCCTGTCCTTCTCTGTGCCCTGGTGTCCGCCCTTCGTCCTTCTCACCTCACGAGATGGGTACTGAGGACGGATGCTTGATCTACAGTTGGAAGGCCTCATGATTAGGGGGACGGGGCTCCTCTGATCGGAGGGACGCTGTCTGGGGCAGAGGGGGCAGCTGAGGTGCAAAGACTGGGCAGGCTGGCGCAGGGCGGAGGGACCGGCTGAGCAGCGCCAGGAGGCCAGGGGCCAGCTTTCATCCCCTGTTTACAGTGGAAACACAGACTTGAAAAGGTTTCACTTTTCCACTGTTTTTGTGGCGGGGCTGTGGGGAGCAGGGCTTCCTGAGAGCGAGGCCAGCTTTCCAAGGCTACACCGAGTCCAGCCCCGCACTGGCCTCTGACAGGAAACATCATGTTTTCAATTTACGGGTCCCTGCCAGGCGCTGTGAGCAGGCTGCGCTCCCCCGGCCGGCTGGCGGTGTGAGGAGAGAAGTTCCAGGCCTTGCTGCAGATGGGAGCCCCCGGCAGGCCTGGGGGAGCTCCAGGGCCCCGGAGGGACCCCATGGGATCCCCGAGCGGCCTGACTCCGGAACAGCTCTGGCCACAGACGCCTGGCAGCTGATATGGTTTTGTTAGCAGCTGATGCACCCGTGACCCCACTCCACAAACCGCAATCCCTGGCTCCCATGTCAGCGAGCCTCCTCCCTTGACGGACAGAGGGGGAAACTGAGGCCCACAGAAAGAAGAGGCTTCCCCATGCCACCAGATTACTGGCGAAGAAAGAATGACCTCTAACCTTTCTAACCAGACTGGCAGATTCCCAACGGAGTCCGCCAGCAAAGCAGGCCTGTGCCCCCATGATGGTACTGACGGATGACCTCTGCCACGGGCCTAGAAGCCGGGTACTGTGATCACATTCAGCCCAGAACAAGCCTGGGTGAGCTGTCTGACCTTCATATCTGACAGATGAGGACACTGAGGCACAGCGGGGTCTGGGAGCCTCTCTAGGGTCAGGCAGTGGGCCACCACGGAGCTGGGGGCCTCGTGCGGCCCTGCAGCGCTCCTCTCTCCACCCCTTCCCGGGGCCGCTCTCAGCTCTGAGTGCTGTCTGAGCTGCCCTAGCCCGGCTGGCTGAAAGCCTCTGGGCCACACAGGTCCTAGGGGCCCCTCCCCTCTCCAGGTGTTTCTGGAAATTCCCGGCGAACGGAGCGCTGCCTGCAGCGGGGCTGAGCCTTCAGCCCGGGGTCACTGAAAGCCTTGGGCTGCGCCGGCCGGGAGGAGGCCGGGCCCGGGGACACAGGAGGCCCTCACAGACCACAGCCTGCTGCCCGCAGCACAACTGGGCAGAGGGACTGTCACCAAGGCCTTGGCGCTCAAAACATCTCTGCTCTTTCTCCCCCTGCTAGAAGGTCACTTCCGTGAGGACAGGGGCCTGGTCTCCTGCTCACTGACGCTTCCCACACACTCAGATGAGTGCTGGTACGCAGGCGGTGGTAAATAAATGTCCGCTGAGTGACTGACGGGGGACTGGTCCGGCAGGAGGCTCAGCTCACACGGTGGGTTTGGAGAGACCCGGAAGCTCTTCCCATTAGCCACGGATCTATGATGTTTCTAGGGGAAGAGGACATACCTCCTGGCCGGCCGGGCCCGCCGGCCGAGCAGCACCCCATCCCATCGTGGCCGCCCCCCGGGCCCCACTGCTCCCTCTCTGGCCACATTCCAGCCTTAGACAAAGGGCACATTTTCAGGGATCATAATCCCCTGCTTGTTTGGCTTTTTTCACCAACTGTCCCCTCCCTTCTTCTTCCCATCCAGAGCACTCCTGTTCCCAAACGGGAGCCGCTTTCCAGGCGAGTGACGGCCAGGCTTGCAGTGGCTCCCAGGAGTCCTGCGAGCTGGGCCAGGGAGGCCGACTGTAGACACGGACACAGAACCTTCCCGGCACGGACAGCACCGAGGCCGCCGAGGGGGTGGGTGCTCGGGGCTCGAGCTCCAGGCTGCCCTCCTGCCGGCGGGCCTGCAGGGAGCCACGCTGTGCCTTCAGGAGCGGGGAGGAACCTGCGCCCAGGCCGCAGAGGGGCAGATACCGTGTGCGCACACACACCTATGGGGGGACACACACACACCGGCACGCACACATGCAGGTACACACCCAGAGAGGGAAAGTGAGAGACAGAAAAATCCAGCAAGGGACCCAGTAAGAAAGAGGGCACACGTTAGGGAGGCGCCAAGAGACAATCCAGCACCGAGAGAGTCAGGAAGAGGCCCACAGACAGAGAACATCTGTGGAAGGGCGCCCCCTGCAGTTGTGCGGAGCCACGGCCCTGGGCAGGACACACCCAAGAGAGCCACGGAAGGAGACAGACAGGAATGGGTGCATGAAAGAGCCACAGAGAGTGGAAGGAGGAGTGTGACAGGGAGGGCCACACGGGGAGGACAGGGAGCCAGGGCCAGCAAGGGGTACGGAGGTGGCCGGGGGGCAGACACAGAGCTTGCTGCAGATGCACGAGCTCCAAGCCCTGGCAGACTCTTCTGGGAAGACTGGCTGCCACTGGTGGCCTCCTTCCCTGTCCAGGTGCTGCAAGGCTGGTGTCTAGGAACTGAGAAATACAGGCTGCGGAGCCCCGAGCCACCCCACCGTGTCCTGTGAGGAACCCCCTTGCTCTGTGCCCTCCGAGGCTTAGCAAGGTGCCTCGGGTGAAGCATGCTGACCCCTGTCCCTTCCGGGCTGGCCCCAGCTCGTGCTCAGGGGGAGGCCTGGGGAAGAAGGTTAGACAGAGCGCGAGGTGGCAACCACCTGCCCCCCCACAACCAGGGAGGGCAGGAGAGCAAGGAAGCATCCGTGCTCACCTCTGATGAGCCGGGTCCCTTTGAACAAGCCCCTTCCTGTCCCTGGGCCTCAGTTTCCCCTCTGTAGAGGAGGTGGGATCTCACATGCCATGTCTCTGGAATGTCACATTTAGTGGGTGCCTTATGCGTGTGAATGTGCCTTCTGTGTTCCTCTCTCCATCCCAGCCCCGTTTCTGAAGGAACTCGTTGGCCTCTCCCAATCCTTGCGCCCATCGGCCTTGCATTTAAAGCCCAGATGTGCAGAAGAACATCTCAGCAACAGCAGGGCTCCCCGACACGGGCACCCCTTCCCTGACAACACCCAGGGGAGCAGAGCCACTACCTGACCACCTTCCGTCTCTGGACTCTGACACGCTGCATTTCAGTGACAGTTCAGTGAGAAGTGACGCGCTGTGTCGTTCTATAGGGCAATGTCTCTGCTGGCTCCTCACTGCTCATCAGAGAGTGTGAGCCACCGGGCCTCGCGCCACTGCTCCCAATCACCTCTCTGCAGCCAACAACGGGGTGCGGGGACTGGCTGTGCCCTTTGTCTTCACTCACCCCGTTCCATCTACTTTGTCTTGGCCTTTCCCTACCTCTCCCCGTGGCCGCCCTGAAGCCGAGCACCCCTGGCTCCGAGTTGACGCCAGGAAGGGCTCTGGGCCCTGATCCCAGCAGGCCTCACCCACGGCTACGTCGGCCACTTCAGCTACCCCAGCTGAACCTGGCGAACACACTCACCACCTGCCTAGTCCTCCTGAGCCCCGGCAAGGAGGACTTTTTATTCTCATTTTATGACCAAAAGGAAGAGTCTCTGGGAGGTCAGGTGACTGGACCTTACGCAGCTTGGGACCTGAAGGTTCAAGATACCTGGTCTGTCGGAGACAAAACCAGCCTATCTCCAGGAAGCCACCTCTGATCTTCCTGGTTGGCAGGGGCTCTCCCCTGGCAATGCCCACAGCACGTGCTCTGGGCCTTGGGTCTGGTTGGGCTAAGGCTTAAAAGTCAGATGGAGCTGGGTTCAAGTTCTGACCCCATTTCCCAAGGGCTATGTGACCATATGACTTAACTTCCCTGTCCCACAGCTTACTCATTTCTAAATACAGTTTATGAAAGTTTATTAAATTAAATAATGTGTATAAAATACATGGGGCAGGTGCTAACGATTATTAAGACTCCCTCAAAACACTCACATGCGTGTGTGCACGCGCACACACACACACAGACATGGCAATATCACAGTGATCAACAGCAAGGACTGGGTCTTAAATCCTGGCTGTGTGACCCTGGGCAAGTCACTTCTCTCTCTGTTTGCTGATCAAGGTCTATTCTTAAATTTCTTCCTATTACTCTCCAGAAGACCCTTCCCCTAACCCCTAAAAAAGCAGGTTATCCTCAGGGCCTGAGGGATTTGCTGGCAACTGGGACACACAGGCTGTCCCCAGACCCTTTACATCCTCTTCTGCACTCATAGCCACCAAGCTCCGGCCACCTCCTGGAAGCTCCGCAGCCAAACCCCCTCTGACAGAGAGAGCCAAGAAGGTCCAGCATGGCCCAGCCTCAGGGAACTGTGCACCAGCTCCCGGGGGGGAGGGGGCCTGGTGTCCCTGGTCAGCTCATTCTTCATGCAGAGTGGGCAGATTTAGAAAAGTCCTACTGCACTGACATTAAGTGCCTTTAATTCCTGTTGAATCTGCCATCTGACTCACGCCTCCTCCCCGGGCTGGCCACACAGTCATGACCATTTAAACACCTGAACTATCAAACTGCTGGGCACCAAAGGCTGGCAGATAATTTACTTGCATTACAAAAGACCAATTCGGGGGAAGGGCCCATTCTCTAACCACTGGGTGTTATCTTCCCACAGAGCCGGGAAGGTACCAGAAAGACCTGTGTACTGATGGATAACGGGAGATTTCAAATGATTGTTCAGACTTTGTGTCTTCCTTCTTTGTGTCAGAAAGATGCTCCACATGTGGGCAGTGAGGGCTGGGCAGGACGAGCCTCCCGGGGGAGTCAGGGTCAGACAGCATGAGTTCCTATCCTGGCTTTGCCCCCCACCGAGATTTTGTTTTCCTAACCCCCTGCCTCAGTTTCCCTCATCCATTACATGGAGATGGCGCTGGCCCCCACCTCAAGGGCATCAGGACTGAGGGGGAGGCTGTACTCCCTGCTGGCAGGGTGGCTGCTCTCGTTATTCGTACTGAGGGCCCTGTGGCTCCCCTGTCCTCTGCCGTTTAGTGACAGGTGTGTGACGGGCAGGGATTTCCTCCTGTCCCAGAGGCTCTAGGGTGGGTGGGTCTGTCTGGGGTGCGTTCCGAATGCGTGTACCAGTGTGCCCTGGAAGGCTCCCACCGCTCTGCAGCTGGGCCCTGCGCGTCTTTGCCCACTGTGTCCTCACCCTGTGCCCCCGGCGGGCATCACCCAGCCTGGGTTCGCAGGAAGTACTCTGGGCTGCTCTGGGCTCTGCCCCCGGCCCCCTGGCCTGGCCCCCATCTCCTTGTCTCCGCTGTGACCTGGGTTCTCTCTCATCAGACAGCCAAGCGAATGCCGTGTACTCTTCATGCCACCGCACGCACGAGCGCCCCCCAACAATGAGGGGACAGCTAGTCTGTGCGCTCGTTCACTCGATAGGCGTATGGCCTACAGGGCACCAGGTCTGAGCCTGGGGCTGCCTCAAAGCCAGCCCCAGGGGCCACAGGAAAGGGCCCAGGTGTGTGGCCACTGGCGCTCTGGTACAAATGCCATCACCCTGGTCACCGCCCCACCCCCGGCCCCAAGCAGGAGCTCATGCTGCACGTATACTCACATACGCAGCAGGCACTCATCCAAGGTCCTGGTGGGGGCTATACCCTGACCTGAGGCTGTGCTTTTCCTGTCTCTCCTTCAGCCCCACCTGACATCCTTGAAATTCTTAGAGTGTCATTCTGCTCCAACCAGCCTCTTCCAGGAAGCCTTCCATATCTCACACTTCCCAAGGCCTCTTTCTCCTTTATCTCAGCACCTGCCTGGTCTCAGGGCACTGGGTGTGACTAATTCTCCTCCTTGCAGGCAATCCTTGGCCTAGACTGTGCCAACCTGGGGGCTAGCACAGGGTCTTCGGCTGCCTTATCTCCCCAAGAGCTGAGCATAGATCCATGCAAACAGTAGGTGATTACTAAATACTGCTACCTTACTGACTACAGATGGAGAGTGTGGGGAGGAGGGGCTGGCTTATGCAAAGAACTCGAGGTGGGTCCTGTACCAGGCGCCGGGTGGGAACAGAGGGCCTGGTTGGGCTCCTGGCCCAGGGAGGAGATTGAGCTGCCCACCCCGGCCCACACCCAAGGCTGGCCGTGCGAGCTGGATACCAGTGGTCAGAGGAGCCCCGGTCCCTCATCTGAGTGACAGCACAGCCCAGACTCTGTGCCCCAGGTCCTGACATCATCCCAGGTGGGGGGTGGGCAGGGTGAACGCCCCAATGGTGAATAATTCCTCCTCTGTCACCTGCCAGGCCCGAGCCGCCTCCAACAAGGTCTCATTAGGATGGGGCCAGCGTTTTCACCTCTGCTTATTAACTCCCTTGAGCACCAGCGAGTGGAAAATGGGAGGGAGCCAGGGAGTGAGAGCCTTTTTCATTTCTGGATCATGTTGCCCTCAGCATGGATATTCCTGGAAACTTTCCATGGGGGCTGTCCTGGCTGAGGTGGGAGGGTTGGGAGCTGAGCAGGGGCTGTTGATTTAGGCTGACAGTGCAGGTCAAAGAAGGGCCCAGTGTTCAGGAGCAGGCAGCCCCTCGGTCCCTGTCCTGACACGGCCCCATTTCTTCCCACGAGCTGCAGAGGCTGGTGTAGGGCTCAGGCTCCGGTGGGGCCATCCATCCCAGACAGAGGGCCCAAGGAGAGGTGTGGTGGGTGGCCAGGAACTGTCCAGAGACCAGTCTCTAAGCCAAGAATTCTGGGTTCCAGCACTGCACCTCCCTTCTCCCTGGGTGACCTAGCAAGTCATTTTCCACCCAGGGCCTCAGTTTCCCCATCTATAAAAGGAAGGGGCTCCCCAGGGCCGCCCTCCAGTTCTGACACTCCAGGCTTCCATGTATGCTAACTAATAAGGCTCCAGTGCCTCCCAGAGGAGCCAGATGACCTCGCTCCAAACTGCCTCCCTTGGCCGGCTCCATGTTAGTGGTCCTTCTCAGCTTCCAGAAGAGATTTCAGATCTGAGTGGACTCAGTAGATGCCTGATGATCTAAAGGCCTCCTGGAAGGCCCATGGGAACCGCCACTCAGTGGCACATTGCGCCGAGGGAATAGCTTTTCTGTCCCTGGAGCTCTGGGGCTGGCAGGCGGCTGATGACCCGAGCGCTCTGTGGCCAGAAGGAATGGGGCTGCAACCCAGAGGTCTGCCTCAGGGATCCTGGCAGAAAGGACCCCCAGGGAATGTCTGAGTAGCACGGACTTAGAAGAGCAGGAAGAGCCCGGAACCCCTGGTGTATTCGTGAGAAAACTCAGCCCCAGGGATGGACAGCTTTGTCCCAGTTCCATCAGTGAGGCTATGACAGCGTCCAGGGCCCAGCCTCTAGGCCAGCTTCCCGCTACAGGCCTCAGTGTGTCCCACACTGGCCTGATCATGGGGCACTGGTTACAAATTCAGAGCCCTGGGTCCCAGACCCACAGAAGCAGACTTCAAGAGAGGCCTGAGAATCTGCATTTGAACCAGTGCCCCTGGTGACACTGGCACTTTGGGGAAGTACCGTGTCTCCTCCATCTTGAAGTACCATCCTGAAAGTTTCCATGGGAGAGCTCCTGAGAGCACCTGGGAGGCCAGTATCCCTGGGGAGGGAAGTATCTGGGTACCAGACTCGATGCCAACCTCGGGCAGATGTTCCAGTGCTGAGGGTGGGAGGCAGCTCCCTGAGGGCATCCATCTTCCGTTTCCAGAGAAGACTGGTGCCACCCAGCTATTCTGCCTATCTGCCCCATGGCACCCCTTGCAGGCAGGCTTCTCCCCGTTTATAGATTTTCCTCATCTATAACCTAACAGAGGGCATCAGAGATGTAGTAACTTGTCCAGACTCACCCAGTTGATAGGTAGTAGAGCAAGGTCTTGAACCCTGAGCCATCTGTTCCTGAAACCCATGCTTTAACTACATGTCACACTGCACCCCTGCCCACACTGAAATTCACATGCATGCACAAACCCTTATGTGAGGTGGTGAGCTCTCCAGCGGTGGAGGTGTGCAAGCAGCAGCGAGAGGAGCTCCCAGCAGGCATGGGATGACTCTGACCAGCCCTCCTTTAGTTATGACTGGGGACAGGCTAAGCTGGCTAAAGGATGCAAGGGTTTTTATTGTGTTTCTTCCATAAGCAGAGAAAAATGCTTTGGATTATTTACAGGTTTTAGTTCATCAAAGTTCTCCTGACTCAACCCTTGGCCACCCTAGAGCTGCTGGGCAGAGGGTGGCCGGGAACCTCGGCTGAGAGGGCATTTGTTGGGGACAGAGATGGTGGGGGCACAGGGGGCGCTGGCTCCCCAGGCGGTGATAAGGACGGGGGTCTGGGGGCTGGCTCCCCAGGTGGTGACAAGGACAAGGGTCTAGGGGCTGGCTGTGGTGGGGAGTCTGGCTCGGGGTGGGGCTGAGAGAGAGCTCACCAGAGGCCACCCAGTGAGAGCTGTCCCACACTAAGCTGTCTCACCGGCCAACCAGAGTGTGGGCCAGACGGAGGGGGCAGCATGGGAGCATTCCACGGGGGTTATGAAGCAGAGATGCTCCCACAGGCTCCAAAAGAGGCCCCCAAAGAGCCTCAGGGAAGCAGTGGAGGGTCCCAAACAGCTGTGAGGCAAGATGTGCTGCTTACCAAACCGGAACTGAACAAGGGTGAGAAGCACTTAACAGGAAAGACAGATGTGAGGGAAAAGCTTTCATAGATTCCCATTAACCAGACTGGGGGGCCTGGGGCTAGTGCTCCCCAGTCAGCTCTCTGGGAGTTATGTGGTCCCCATGACCCCAGGGCTCTGGAAGCTTCTCTTCTGGGGCAGTTTGCCCAGTAGCCCCGGCAGACGGACACCTGCAGGGCCCCACTGAGGTCACTGTCTCCTTCCTGTGCCCCCACTGGCCACAGCCCAGACCTGAGACACCTGACAGCTAGACCCAATGCCCAGGGAGCTGGGGCTGAAAGGACAAACATGTAGCAGGCAGCACACAACACATCTACCACAGAGAGCCTACGCACAGCCTCAGAATCCTTCTTAACACAGCCCAGCCCGTCCACAAAGAACCGGCAAACTGGATAAAATCTCCTCGCCATCCGCAGAGAGAGCTGAGGGCACACAGGCTGAGTGCCCGCTGCCTTGGTTGTTCAGCACAGGCGCGCCAGGAACTGGGCCCGGGACACGGTTCGGTCTGCCCTGAGCCTTCGAGACACTCCCGGTGCAGCCGGACAGCCAGCAGGTGGCTGGCTTGGGGGAGCAGACACGAGGAAAAGCCAAGGGCGTGTGGGGCTGAAGGAGGAGACAGATGGGTCTCACTGGGCCCGCTCAGCCCACACAAGCTCTGCAGCCCCCAGCGGGCGGGAGGAGGTAGCCCCTCTGAGGGCAGTGGCTCCAGCCGGGGGGGAGGACAAGCCCAGCACCTGAACCTTCCAACACTTCCTGCCATGATGCCTGACCAGAGGCAAACGAGAGTCCGACAGTCGGCGGAGGAGGCCGCAAAGCGCAGCCAGAGGCGGCTGCGAGTACTAAAGGCAAAAATTGGCTCCCGAGGGGCTATTCTGCTGCTTGTGCGCTCCTGAGAAGTCCCTCCAGGCTGGCAGGGGGAGGCCAGGCTCTGGGGAGACAACGCCCTCCCCCCCCCTCCCCCCCACAGCCAGCCCCGCCCCAGGCATCTCCCCACCCTGTGGGAATCCTCCGGGTTCCCAGGAACACACACTTTGGGCCCTTCTGCAGTTCAGACTGCAGCCTGGGTGGTGCGGGAGGGAGGGGAGGACAGGGGTATCCTCTCTTCCTGGGAGGAGCTGGGTGCTCTCACCCCCTGAACCCCAGTGTTCTAGGCTGCATGCTGTGTCTGGAGTGATGAGGGGCAGCGCTGATCCCCATAAGGCACAGCCTGTGACTGTCCCCTTGGTCTAGGGCTGTTTGGGGATTAGGTAGGGAAGCACCAGGAACACTGGAACCCACTGTGAGGGGAATGGAACTCATAACACGTTCCCTCCATTCCTCTTGAGGCCTGGTTGCCTAGGTACTGGCCACAGTCCTGCCTGCCTCAGTTTACCTTTATAACCAGTGTGGCATGCCCCTGTCCTATTTTGAACGGCAGGACGGTGGCAGCCTGGCCTACAGAGAAGGCGCTCACTCTGCTGACTCTTATCTGCAAGATTTCCTTCCCCAGCCTCAGTTTCCCCTCCTGCAAATGAGGAAACCACACGTGGCAACTGAACACGAGTCTGCATGTGGTGTGGGTATTAAATAACCACCAGGTTTCAAAGGAAAACAGAGTGTAAACGAGCCAGTATGTCATCCTTCCGATACATAATCAAGACAAAAGAAAAGACAAGGTGGTAGGCCGTCTGGCGAGCACTGTGAAGGGCCTAAGAGCATAAAGAGGGTTTCGAGTTCAGAAGAGTTCAGGGAGGAAATGACCAGGGCCTCTGGGGAGTGGAGGCCGTAGGGCCCGGGGGGGCAGGAGGCCACATCTGACCTTGCGGAGGAAGCAGGCTTGAGGAAGGCTCCAAAAGGTTCAGGCCACGCAGCAACAAGGGTGGAGGGCTCTCAAGGCAGAAGGAAGTGCAGGAGCAAAGGTGTGGCCGTGGGGACGTGTGACGAAGATGGGGAGGGGGTGGCGCAGTGAAGCTGGCAGACAGCTGGGGTGTGATGGGGCCATGCGAGGAGGCGGGGGCAGATGGTGGTGGCTTCCAACGCCAGGCGGGGTCCGCAGGTGCTCCCAAGGAGACTGACTGGCCAGGGATGGGGACCGAGGGAGCTCCCAGAGGACGTCCAGAGGAATGGAGGCGCCTGGCCACCAGAACACACCGGCCTACTCCGCCGGCCTCGGAGACCCTCCAGCCTGTGGTTCTCTGGGAGTCCACCCTCCACTTCCTTCTCCCCTCCGGAGAGGACAGCTTATTCCTTCCTGAGCATACATGGGCTCCCGCCAGGCAGCCAGCTCCTGGACACCTCACTTCTAATTATAGCCGGAGTTTTATGAGCGCTGGAGGGAAACGCCAGGTTCCAAGTGCCCCTGTTAGTGGCCACAGGCCCCCTCTCGCTTCCCTGCTTTCGCCTGTGGCCAAGGCCCATGTGCCCAGGACAGCACAGGGTGGCACGGTGGGGCCTTGGGGATGGGCCACACACAGTGCGCTGCCCCCAAGGCTGGGAGTGGGGGGCACTGGCTCGGATCCCTCCAAAGAGCAGGGTGGGAGGGAGCCGGGAGCTGCCAGAGCTGGAAGAACAAGGCCAAGGGCGGCAGGTTGGAAGCCCGGGAATTCTCAGGTCTGCTCGGTCCTGGGGACGAGAGAGGCGATGACACAGAGCAGATGTCTGCGGGGACTCCTGGCTAGGGGTGCCTCTGAGGGTAAGGAGAGCAGACGTGAGAAGGTCCTGGGGCTCAGAAAGGAATTCCAGAGGGAGCTCCAGGGGGAGCTGTGGATGTGACTGGACAGGGAGAAAGTGGGTGAGCTAAGGAGGCAGAGCGGGACTGCCCATGTGAGAAGACAGGGGAGCTGGGCAGGAGAGAGGCACATGCACAGAGAGAACCATCTAGAAAGAGACAAAGAGACACACACACACACACACCCCTCCTTACCCCCAGAGGGAATAAGCACCAAAGCGTAGGTGTCCTGCACGGCCACCACCCCCCTTCTCAGCGGCCTCCTCCAGCCCTCCCCAGGGGACCTCTGGGAAGGGGCTCCCCTGTCTGCTGGTCCAGCCTCCCCTGTGTCCACCCTGGAGAACCTCATGTTCTCTCTCAAACTCAGGAATGCTCTGAGCGCCACCCCCCCGCCCCCCCGGCCCAGTCTGCCGCCTGAGTGCCCTGTGCAGTCCCAGCTCGCATACTTTTGGTGATGAGGAACCCACTCCCCACCCAGAAGGCAACTAAAAAAAAAAAAATCTCCAGACAGCTCAGACTCTTGGAAAGTTGAACCCGAGGATGCCAGGGAGACAGCGTGGTTGCCACTGAGGGGCCTGAGCTCTGGCGACCAGAGTCTGCTGGGCAAGAGTGTCCTTTCATCAGGAGTTTGCAAAACGGCAGAGCTGGCCCCTCACTCGGGCTGTCATTCCGAATTATAACAAAACTAGAGAAACAATGTCCTAGAGCCAGTACCATCTCCTCGACTGGGACAGCTAATGAGGACCAAGAAAATCATTCGTTCATTCACTCCCTCACTCAGTTAATAAAATATCAGCTGGGCAACAACCCTGTGCCGGGCACCAGGATGCAGGGGTGAACAAATCATTTAATCTTCTTTTCTAGTCTGACACCTGCCCTTCACCCATTTTACAGGCGGCAAAGCTGAGTCCAAGGAGAGGCAGTGCCTTGCTCCAAGTGGCCCAAGGAGCGGCGGGCGAGGGGCAGAGCTCACACATGCTGCTGCAGGCTCTGAGCATCTGTCAGCCCCAGGAGAAAAGGGAGGGGCAGCCTGGCCGCCCCCCTGCCCCCCACCGTTTCTAGGACACTGAGGTATTGATTACCACCCTTGCCTTGGAGTGGTTTTCTTTCCTTTTCTTTTTCCATCAAGGCTTTCTAGTCTTCCTTCTCTCTTTTTTTTCTTTTTAAAGACTAAACTCCAAGCCTCTCCTATGATTAATTACCAGCTGCCTAATGCTCTGCCACTGGCAATTTCTGGAAAGGGAATGAATTACCTTGAAAAACACCCGAAAAGAGAACCCACTGTGAAGGAGAATTTCAGAGGTTACCCCACAATTAGCAGTGGGTTCCCCTAGCCTTATCGAGTTGCTGGCAGGCCCTCTGGGGAGGGGCGGCTGCCAGACTTCGGGGGCCACCCTCTGGCTCCCGAGGGCAGCCAGGCTTAGAGGGCCGGGCAAAGGCACCAGGCAGAAAGGGGGGTGGGCTCCTGAGCACCCACCTCGGGCCTGCCAGTGGCTCAGCCCCCGGTCTCTACGGCATCATGGACCACTTAATTCCACGGTTCAAATCCCCATGCCACTACTTAACAGCTCTATGGGTTTCTTAACCACTTTGAGCCTCTGGAGAACGAGGCACACTAAACACACCTTCTCACGGGATTACTGCGGGTAGAAATATGTATTTAAGCAGCGTAGTGCCTGGTACACAGTAGACTCTCACTAAGCTCTAACATTTAAAAATATTTCAGGCTTCCAAGCACCCCCATAATGGCCTTCTCAGCAGTGTTGGTATAATTATCCTCATTTTCAGATGAGAATACTGGCTTCACTCTCACAGGAGTGAAAGGACCAGCCCAAGGTCATGAGCTGAGAGCAGGGAGCTGGGATCTCCTGCCGCCCTGCTCCCTGGTTCCAGAGCCCGACGGTAGTGTGGAGCATCCCAGGCCTCGCCCGGCCCTGTGTCCGGGCACCTGGGAGCACAAGGGGCCTCAGGAGAGGAGCTGAGGGCAGCAGGGAGATGATTGGGCGAGGCCTCATGCCAGACCAAAGACTCTGCCTCCCCTGACTGGGCCCCAGAGCCTTGGGACAAAGGGCCCTGGCCCAAGTCAGCACTTTTGTGAAGGCCTCTCATCTCTGGGTTGGGAGCCGCAGAGTAAAGAGGGATTACACAGGTCACCCTCTGACATGGGGCCAAGTGTGATCAACCCTGAAATGCCACTCTGTGATGAGACACGCCGGTGTCCAGGCCAGCGCAGGGCCGGGAGGCTCAACCCCAGGACCTTCTGGCTCCAGCTACTCTCAGGAGCTCCCCGGGGAGCCCCAAGACTCTCATTATGGTGCACGACCAGTTTGTGTCCATTCTGGCATTGATGTGTGCTCAGGGAGGAGGGGCTGGTGGGAACCTAGGTGTCCAGAAAGAAGGAAGGCTCCCCGCATCCTGGACAAGAATGCTGAGCTAGCCTCCTGCACGCATACTGGTACCAGGTGCGCAGGCGCACCTCTGGGGACAGGTGCTGTGAACCCCTCCCTCTTCTGCACACAGGGAAATCGAGGCCCCGAGAAACCGCACAGGGTCATGGTGGACAAGTGGCAGAGCCGGGATTTGAATGCGGTCGCTCTGACTCCTGAGCCCAGAGATCTGTGTGTGCGCCTGGGTGTGTTTGTGGCAGAGAAGGGGGCAGGCCGTCACGACTCCCAGCGAACAGGCCTCTCTGCTCACCCAGGCCTCTTCCCGCGTGGCCGCCATGTTGCTCAGCAGATGGGGCCCACGCGCCATGAGTGGTACAGACAGAGCTGCTGGGCCAAGGCTGGGGACGCCAAACCTGCCCCCCTGCCTGGCTGCATTCCCCCACCCCCTGCCCTGGCAGCCACTCTAGAGAAAGGTCAGGCCTTAGAGGCCTCTGGGGGCCCTTCTGGGGGCTGATGAGGTCTAAGCCAGGGTGGCTGCACCCCATGCCACCCATGAGGCTGGAGGCCCAGGCAAAGGTGCAGGATGCCAGGGCCAGCACCCACTCCCCACTCAGGACATGCCTACCCCTTCTCCAAGCATCCGGGCCAAGCCTGCCCCCACGAGCCCAGCTGCACACCTACCTCAGTGACCCGCGAACCACCAGCGTCCCACGTCTGGTCAGCAGTGCTCAGCCCCTCCGCCTCACTCCAGTTCCATCCTGCTGCAATAGGAAGGGGTGGTCAGAGGGGCCCCTCACTGCAGGGCCTGGGACTGACTGGGCCGCCACTGCCCACCCACCCACCTACTGGAAAGTTTACTGCCAGCAAAACCCAGTCATCCCCATTTGACAGACAGAGAATCAGAGGGACTGAGAGGATGAGGGGCACAAGGATGGGGTGCCCTGACTCAGCAGCCCCCCAACACCCCACATCAGCCAGTTACCACCTATGTGGATATGCTCCTGGCCTCACCTGTCAAACTGACAAGTGGATCACAATCCCTCTCAGGGTTTCTAGGAGCATCTGAGGACATACGGTGATGGAAGCACTCGGCATTCACTCATTTGCTCAAGAAACCCTGAACAACCACCCTGAGCTGTGAATAGGATGGTGGCTCCTGTCCTTGCGGGGATTGTGATAATTAGACACTACATAACTAGAAGAGGCATCTGCCAGAAAGAACGAGTTACAGGTGCTACACAACACAGACTCAAGGTTCAGGGAGCCTCTCTGGGGAAGTAAAGTTGAAGGATGAGCCAGAGAGAGGCAGACCAAGATGCATGGAACAGCATTCCAGGCAGAGGGAACACTATATGAGAAGACTTGAAAACAGGGAAAAAAGCCTGGATTCAGGGGGAGGAGTTGAGAGTGGGTGGGTGGTAGGGGTGGTGAGGGAAGGAGAGGTGGGGCGAGTGGGGGTCGAGTGGATGGCCAATCACTGAGAGGTGGACAGGAGCCCCAGGAGGGTCTGAACAGCTGAGGGACATGACCCTAGTTCTGGTTTGAGAAGATCCTGTGGCTGCGGGCTGAGAAGGGCTCGGGAGGGACAGGAGGAGGCAGGGAGACCGGTGTGGAGTCTGTTCCAGGGGTCCAGGCTGGAGACGGTGGGGCTCGTAGCAGAGGGGACAGCAGGCAGAGTGGCCAGAACTGCTGGTGCACGGGGCTCGGGGAGACGACAGAGCGAGGGAGAACCCCTGCCCCCCACTGTTGCTGCGGCATGACTGCCCTCACGGGGTGGGGAGGGGTCCCGCTCGCCCATCTCCTCAAGGGCCACCAGCACTCCTCGCTCTGCTCTGCTCCCCGTAGGGATCGCGGACGACCCGACCCCGAGGCCCAGCAGGTGGGTTTCTCTGGAGCCCTGGCTACAAGGCACGGGCCACTGAGCCTCACATTCGAGTCCCAGCGACGGGGGCACCTCACTGGGTGGCTCCAGGCAATTGCCATACTTCTCCGGGGCTGTGCATCCTCTAAGAAATGGGAAACCTGACTGTGGGCCGAATGCCTCTCGGGGTGAGCCCCATGGCTGACAGAGGAAGGAGGAGCGCGTGGGCCACATGAATCGTGGGCTCCCACACATGCCAGGGGGCTGTCGGGAGGCCTCGGGCCCGGCCCACTGCCCTCAGCAGCCGGCAGGCACACCCGGGAAGACAAGTGTGGGCTGTGGCTGTTTCAGGTCTGGGTTTCACCCCTCTGACCAAGGATGTGGCTTTGGGTAAGTTTCTTAAACCTCTTTGTGCCTCAGTTTTCTCATCTGCAGGATGGGAACCTCCCTCAAATCGTTGTAGGAACTGTAGAAGGGAGCACACACGAGTGCTGGATACACAGGCAGCGTTCCGGGTAGGTCAGCTGGGGCAGCAATGACCTTGCAGGGGCTGGTGCTGGGCTCCAGAGCATTAGGCCCCTAAGCCCCAAGCTCCCAAGGCCAGGGCTGGCATCCCTGCCCCAGCAGGGAAAGACAATGTCTCTCCACCCCGACCCTTCGGCTCTGGCAACCCCCTAACCACTTGACATGGGAACACAAACAGCCCTGGTATTCACGGACTCCGGCTCTCCCATTTCCCAGAGGAGGGATCTGAGGCCTGAAGAGGGGCCGTGACCACCCCCATTGCAGGCTCACACAGCAAGTCAGTGGCTGGGGCAGAACTGGAATCAGCGCCCTGCTTCTCCACCACCCACAGCTCAGGCCTTTCCCAAAGGCGAGCTGGCCTGCAGACCCGCTGACAGAGAGAAAATCATGATTTTGGCAGCTGAGATCGAAGCCAGAGCTGGAAAGCCCTCGTTCACCCAGTGAGTCGCGTCCAGGCCCCAAGGAATGACACCCGCCCGTCCTGCCTCTCAGGGGCGCTCCAGCTCACAGCATACACGCACGTGCCCTCAGCCCCCCAGGCTCTTTGTTGGGCTTGGGCAAAGGGGCACACAGACCAGAGAGGGGAAAAGACGTATCCAAGGTCACACAGCAAGTCCACAGATAGGTTGGGGGCTGCACCAGGATATAAACTCAGGCCCTGGCTGGGAAATGACCCCCCTTCCCTGTGAGTCTGGGAGAGACAGGACTAGGGGGCCTGCCTTTATTGAGGCCATATTGGGGTTCTGTGGGTATTTCTTTAACCTTTGGTAAATGTTATGAGGCAGAAACTAAACTGGCACCCCCAATTTACACATGATGCCCAGAGAGGTTCTATAACTTCCTGAGATCACACAGGTAACAAGGAGCTAATAAGTAACAAGAACACAGCCATGACATGTGTGGCAGGCCGTCTGCCGCACCCATGCTCGGCCCGTTCCCAGAGGACCAGCTCAGAGACAGCGCTGGGCACCCGGGCTCCCTAGCCGCGGTGATGGGCACTGCTCACAGAGGCACGGAAGAGCTGTGAACACGGAGCTGATATCATCCCCGCTGCCCCAGCCCCAGGGCCCCTGAGGTGAAGCTCACAGTCTGTGTGGGTTTGGCACCCTGGAGACCAGGGGGAGAAGGAGGGAGATGGACCAGGTGTCACCGGGCCTGCTCCCAGCCTGACCACTGCCAGAAACAACACAGATCCACCACAGGGAAATGTTCTCTGCTTCAAAGGCACTCGGGTGCCATGCAGCGGGGCGGGGCTTGGGCTGAACCTCAGGGCCGAGGGTGGGTGGTGGGGCTCGCCCAGTGGCCCCACGAGGTGGGAACCCCATTGCCCAGAGGACTCTCCTGGCATCCTTAGCTCAGGACTCTCACTCCAGGGGCGGGGAGGGGGGTGAGGACCTGGCCGAGGGGCAGCCTCTGACTACAAAGGCTACAAGGGCAGAGAGGGGCGTGCATTCTCGTTGCCTGTCTGAAGCTCCCAGGGGCAGGGCAGGGCAGGAACGGGTGCCCATTCTGCAGAGCAGGAAACTGAGCTCTGAGGGAGGATAGGATTGCCAGAGGTCTCACAGCTGGAGAGTGGCAACTCTGGGTCTGGGAACATGGCCAAGGTCACCGTGGGGTGGGGAGCGTCCCAGGACCCAGATACATTCTCCCAAACACACCCACCTGCCCATCCCTTCCTCCTGCAGGGATGCCGTGGCCCTGGGTGTTGGCTTGAGGGGAGGCACCAGGCCAAGCTGACTGGGGCTGGCCCAGAGAGATGCAGGGCTGATCGGGGCTTGCTGGAGGACAGAGGGGCCTGTGCCACGGGGCATCCAGGATGACAGGCACTCTGCCGGCTCTGTGTCTGCGGCTCCAGGCCTGTGGCTAAATGACTGGTTGTTCTCTACAGCTGCCCAAGGCTCAGAACCCACATTCTGGGCTGGAGCCCCGGTCCTGTCCTCGGTGGTGAGGTCAAGGACGAGGGTGGGCAGAGCGGGATTGGAATCCTTGCTTTGCCCTTTAATGTTGGGTGACCTTGGGCAAGTCACTCGGCATCTCTAAATCCTCATCTCCTTTCTAAACAGGGACTAGTGGCCCCTCCAGCTATTCGCCCACCAGCCCACCACGGGCAGGCTGACCTTGTAGAGCCCTGCATTGGCCAGAGCACTGACTTACCCACAGGCTACCTGGGGGAGGGGGGCAGACTGCCCAGTGTGGTCTGTGGGCAGGTGGCCATCCGGACGGCGTCTTCATCTCCGGGCCCGAGTTCAGAGCCCCTGTCACATGCTGCTAATCATGCTCTGGTGGCTGGGAGGGCTTAAGACAAAATGGGTGTGTGGGTCCAGGTGCCACATACGAAAGAGCAGGTCAGGGAATGATGGCTGTTAAAGTCTGAAGGAGGGGGCAATTCCTCAAGGTCGTAAGTGGCCAAGTTGGGACCAAAACATGGTCACATGGGACCCACCCAAACTGGGCCTATCCTGTGCTCACTGGCTGAGCTGCCCTGAACCGGCTCCCGTGGCGCTGGCCTTCCCCACAGGGGCTGTTCTTATTCCCATTTTACAGATGGGCCAAACTGTGCCTGGTCCTACGGGCCAGGGGCCCTGTCTCAGGCCCTGCACAGGGGGTGGCCTCAGACCCAGCTCCCAGGCTCCCTGGGGAGAAACGGCTTCGCCCCCACTCAGAGATCCACCCAGGAAAGCATCTCCTTACGCGACCCTAGGAACAGGCCCCTCACCCTCCCCTGGCGGACAGTACTGGCTCCAGGAGCTAGGCAAATATTTACTGCGATGGTTATCCAAACCAGGCTGGCCGCCCCGCCTCCCACATTCCTGGAATACATGTTCGCTGACCTCATCAAGCTGGGGGGTTGGGGGAGAGGAAGCCGGACCATGGGGAAGGGACAGACTGAGGGTCCTGGGCCTCGCTGGAAGCCGTGGAAACTGGGGGCCTGCTGGCCAGGAGGAAAAAGGGCAGCTTCACACTGTTCCTCTGACCAAACCCTGACCAGGGGAGGCCCCAGGCAGATCTTGTAGCGCAGGACTGGGCCAGAGCACAGACCTACCCACAGGCCACCGGGGGAGGGGGCTGGACTACCCCAGTGCCCCCTCTGA
Organism: Phoca vitulina; assembly: GCF_004348235.1. Classification (NCBI taxonomy): domain Eukaryota; kingdom Metazoa; phylum Chordata; class Mammalia; order Carnivora; family Phocidae; genus Phoca; species Phoca vitulina. The sequence continues at coordinate 18,985,156 of NW_022589732.1, read as the reverse complement.
GCCTGCAGTTGAGGGCTCCGGCACCAGGCCTCTAGCTCCTCACCCCTGCTGCCAATCACCCGCCCCAACACACGCACACGCACACCTGTTGGACCTGTGGAGTGAGAAACTCAGCCTGCCATAAACACGCAGATTCTCCAGTCTGCTAGGCCCGCTCTTTTTTTAAAAGATTTCATTTATTTATTTGAGAGACAGACAGTGAGCGAGAGAGAGATCAGGAAGGAGGGGGAGGCTGATGCAGAGGGAGAAGCAGACTCCCCCGCTGAGCAGGGAGCCCTATGTGGGGCTCGATCCCAGGACTCTAGGATCATGACCTGAGCTGAAGGCAGACGCTTCACCGACTGAGCCACCCAGACGCCCCTGTTAGGGCCCTTCCTCAGCAACCCAGAAGCCCTGGCTGCCCCACTCCATCCTCACCATAATCCTGTCACCAGGGAGCCGTAAGGTCCAGCTTATAGCTGAGGAAATGCTCAGCAGAGACCAGAGGTCACGAAGCTGAAAATGGTAGATAACGGGCACTGTCTCGCCCCAACCATACTTTCAACATCTCTGCCCGTCGGAACCCCTTCCTTCGATGCCCAATGGATCACCTCTACCATGCTGCCCTCCCTGATCGTCCCCCAAGTGATCGTTCCATTCCTGAACTTCCAGACATTTTGATGCTGTTTCTTTCCTTCTCCTTGCATAATTAAAATCCAGTGCCTGGTCATCTCTTTGGTTGTGAGACCCTTGTCCACTCACTCCAGGTATAGCAGAGTTGAGCCCGGAGGCTCGGGGGGCCCGAGTGCTCAGGGTTAACACTGAAATCCTGAGGCTTTTCACCAAAGAGCAGTAGCTGCAGGTGTCCTTAAGGAACAGATAAGAAAGCAGACCTAGTAAGTGGTTGTTTGGGGTCTGGGGAACTCCTGAGTAGGGCTATCCGAGAATCCCGAACTACCTTCGGTTCAATAATCCTGTCTGTCTTCGCTTCCTCTGAGAGTATTCCGAGCTGTTCTGACAGCCTGCCCACACCCAGGCCCAGGGAAGCCCAGCCCAGGCCCCTGGGCTTCCCGCCTCCTTCTCTCCAGTGTGGAATCTTGGCAAGTAGTGGTGGGGAAGGGCAAGCCAGTGTCATCACTGACCGGCAGGGACTCAGGCATGAAGTGTAGGCCTGGCAAGTCTGCTGTGGGCCCCTGACGGATGCCTCCAGGTGGGGACAGCTCTGGTGCCAGGAGCCCAGAGCAAACCTGGTGACACGTCCCGGCACTGGGGGGGACCCAAAGAGCAGAAGCTGGAGAAGGGGAGGGCTCCCAGAACTGCCCTCTCCACCCTCATAACATCTGAGATTGGTTTCCCCTTAATGAAAATGGAGAAATGACTTCGGGGGGTTGCTCCTTCATTCCATCAATCCATCCATCCATCCATTCATCTCTCCATCCATCCATCCATCTCTCCATCCATCTATCCATCTCTCCATCTCTCTATCCATCCATCCATCCATCCATCCATCCATCCATCCATGCAACCATCCATTCATCCATCCATCCATTCATCTCTCCATCCATCCATCCATCCATCCATCCATCTCTCCATCTCTCCATCCATCCATCCATCCATCCATCCATTCATCTCTCCATCCATCTCTCCATCCAACCATCCATCCATCCAACCATCCACCTCTCCATCCATCCATCCATCCATCCATCCATCCATCCATCCATCTCTCCATCCATCCATCCATCCATCCATCCATCCATCCATCCATCCATTCATCCATTTCCTTCTATTAACAACTAGTGACTGTGAGTACCATCTGCTGGAGGAGGACGAGAAGGAGCAGAGTTGGGGTGGTAGGTGGGGAGAGGGAAGGCAGGGTCAAAGGCTGACAAGTGCCAACCTGTATGCTTCCCAAGGGTGTTTGCACAGTGTCTAATTTGAGGCAGGCAAGACCCAGAAAGATGGAGAATTCTAGGACAGAGTGTGGGTGGGTGTGCCCACCTTGGCCTGGCAACAAAACAGAGGGCCTGGGGCATCATCCTTTTGGGCAGGATCTCAGGTAGGAGGGCAAAAGCCCAGAAGCTTGGTGGGAGAAAAGTTTGGGGCTGAAGAGAGAATTGTAGGTAGCATCAGTGAGTGGGGGCACCAGCATCCCTGGCCACATACAGACACATCCCTGGGGGCTCTTCCAAAGCCTCACCCAGGGCCCAAGTCTGATTTGCTGTGTTTTCCAGGGCAAGCTGGAGTGGCACCTCCTCCAGAGAGGCCTCGCAGAGCCAGAATGTCCTCACTAGCAGTGTGTGTGGCCCAGGCCCCAAGGGACAGCGTTCACTCATCCAGCCCCTCAGAGGGGCTCAGGCTCACAGTGCACACAGGTGGGCCTCACCCCACCAAGCCCCCCAGCCCCTTGGTGTTGGGCTTGTGCAAAGGGGCAAGGGTCTCCCCTCTCTTTGGGGCATCAAATAAATAATTTCTCCTCTAATCAAGGGGCAAGGACACAACATAGCCTGAGGGTACAGGGCGCAGCTCTGGGCTCTGACATAGCTGACTGGGGGCCTCAGCTCTGCTACTTCCTGAGCTGTGGCACTGGGCAAGAAACAGCCTCCCTGGGCTTTGCTTTCCTCATCTGTAAAATGGGGATGATAGGAGTCCCTCCTGTCAGAGTTGTAAGGCCTCAACAAGATGATGCCAGTTCCACGCATGCATGGGAAATGCTCCGTAAACAGGGACGGTCATTATTATCGCTGACTTCGGTTTGCTGCCAAGCACAGATTTGGGGTCTTGCCTGGGGAAAGACATCGGCTCTCTTACCACAGAAGGAGAAAGACCCAGGACTCTGTGAGGATGAATCCTGGCTTCAGGCCTCTCCTAGGGCTGACTCAGGAGCAGGTCCAGTGGATTTGTTCCCCAGAGATGGCCTTCCCGAGGGCCACCTGCTCCCAATTCCTTTCCATACCATGGCCAAAGGTGCTGGGCGCCCTCTAGGAGTCAGCTCTGTCCCAGGCACTCCTACACCTGCCCTCCCGTCAGCCCCTTCAGGGTGGGCATAGCCTCTCCCTTGCCAGGAACTACGGTCTTGCCTAGAGGGACACCCAGTTGGGCTTGGCCAACCCAGGCCCCTGGTGCCCACCTGGGCACTTGTCACTCCCAATGCTGAGGATCTAAATTGAATTTTCTGTCAATGGCCCCCTCTTAGGGACTTTGTCTCTTGCCTCTGCCCACTCTGCTTGGGGTGGCTGGCACCCGTCACCTGGTCCTGCACTGCCCATCTGAGGGGAGCCCTGGGGGAATACCCCTTATCTCCATCCCTAGGACACCCCAAGCCCAATTCTTCTACAGCATTAGTGGAAGCTGGCAGAGGCTCTCAGAAGAGTCCTTGGAAGTCCTTAGTTTAAGCCTGCCAGCTTACTGGGGAGGGGACATAAGTCCAAAGAGGAACAAGGGTGGGCCCAAGACCAAGATGAGAACCAAAGAGAGAGTCAGTTCTGGTGTTGAGCCTGGACCAAGGAGCTAAGGACTCACAAGCAAGTCACCTGTCCCCCAGGTCTCAGTCTCCTTATCTGGGCTAACACTGGCTGAAGGATTAGCTGAGCTGACATTTCATCCATGATTGGCACAGGGCTGGGCAGCTCCATGGGCAGCCTGGACTCCAAGCCCTGTGCTCCCCCCACTTGAGGAGGTGGGCGGGAAGGTCGAGAGGCTGAAGGGCCCAGGGACTCCCTGTGGCACCCGCATACCGTCTAGCCCCAAGCATTCCTGGTGACCCCTCTCCTGGGCCAGGGCCAGCCCCCGGCAGTCACATCCCCCCAAACAGGCATCCCCCTGGGATTCTGGCCACGTGGGGGCCAGGCCAGTCTGAGTGGTGGCCAAGGCCCAGATTTACAAATGCTGGACAAAGGAAAGCCCTGTTCTTGCTGGCAGGAGGTAACGGGTTTGAGCTGAGGCACTAATGTCACCCAGGCCTAGATGAAATTCTGGTTCTGCTGCTTGCAAGCCACATGGCTTTAGCCTAGTCCCTGTACCTACCCCTGCCTCAGTTTACTCAATGGTATAATGGGGAGGGAGGAGGTCTAACTGGGGTAAATGCGTGGCTCAACTCCTGGCCCTCGGAAGAGCCAGGCCACAGGGGCTCTTGCTGTTTGTAGGATGGCCAGTCCTCCCGTCAAGGGCCACCCAGTGGTGGTCTGCAGGGTTGCTGCTGGGAAGGCTGGGGAGGGAGGTTGTAAGGTGTGTTAAACATTACGCTTCTCTGCAGCCCATCCCAAGATGCTCACCCATGCAGTTGCCCAGGGAAGCTTGAATGTCTCCCCCCGACCCTGTTCGAATGGAAGTGGGTTCCGACCCTGCCTTTGCCCTTTTACCCTCCGTGACCTGGGCCAGTGCCTCCCCATCCCATGAGGTCCCATCCTCCATCTGTAAAGCAAGAGGATGATGTCTGCCTAATCCCCAGGGTTGCTGGAGGGATTCTGGGAGATGGAGGATGTGGCCAGGCCAGGTGACGTGCTGTGAGGAGGCTCCTGTTCTGTCCCATACACCGACGACCTTGGCTGACCCTACCGTCCTGGGCAGCCCCGGAGCCCAGCCCTGTGGGAGCCATCACACACCCATAGTGCATCCCAGGGCCCCACCAGGAGGTACGAGGACCTCTGTAGCTGCTTCCCAGCTGAAGCGTCAGGACTAGCCTAGGGTGGCCTCCTTCTCCCTGGAGTCTGGGGTCTCCCTGCATTCTTTCAGATGGAGGGGCTCCCACAGCCCAGCAACTTCAAGGGATTTGGGGGGGAGCCACCTCTTACGTGCCCATCAATCTTTGGGACAGAAGCTGACCTCTGGGACTGGACCCTTGGACAGACTAACAAGAGGGGCTGAGGCCAGCCCCCATGATGGGTGTCTTCTTCCCACTGCCCACAGCACCCAGCACTGGCCCCTGGAATGTTTGCCGGACGCATGAAGGAGCAGTGAGGGGAGGCGCAGGGTGAATATGGCTTTAGGTCAGAGAACAGAGCAGCTGACCCCTTGCACAGCGCCTGCCACATCCAGCCCAGGCGTGGCTCTATCGGACACTGAGCACTGGTCACCCCATTTAGTCCCCACAGCGATTCTACAGAGTGGTCCTGGCACGCCCATTTCACAGATGAGGAAGCCGAAGCTTGGAGACACGAAGTCAGCTGCTCACGGTGTTAGAAAGTGGCGTAGCTAGATTCAGCGCAGGCCCCGAGCTCCGGAATCCACAGGCGGGCCCACGGCGTGGACAGCGCAGCCCACCACAGGCCGCCCGAGCACGGGTCCCCAACCAAGCTCTGCCCCAGGAATGTGACTGAACCAGGCTGGGGTATGCTGCTTTTCAAAGCTGCCCTAGATCTCCCATGCAGCGGGGGCTGAGAGCCTCTGGCCAGCCCCACCCTCACTCTTCAATCCAGGGAAAGTGTGGCTCAAGGAGGGAGGGGACATGCCCAGGATCACTGTCTGAGTGTTGCTGGAGCCTGGGACCTGGAGTCCAGGTGCCCTGACTTCTCCGACTGGGCTCCGAGCTCTCAGAAACAGAGCAGTGTCAGCCCAGCCAAGCAGCCCATAGGCACAGACCTGGGTGGGAGAGAGGAGGCAGAAGGCGCAGGGAGGCCAGAACAGCGCGCAGCCAGATGACACACGGGCCCAGCAATTCCTGACTCATGGCCACCCATCCCGTGACTCCACCCACCGCCAATGTCCCCACCCTGGCTCACACCCCACAGCCCACTGCAACCTCGAGGCCCCTCTTGTTTAGGACCAGAAAGCCACCGAGGGAGGAAGGAGCAGCGGGGCCCCACCCAGGGCTGGGTGGGAAACCCAGACCAGCCCCGGGAGCGGGGACATGGACTCTGGAACATGCAGAGGAAGACGCATTAGCGCCGATGCCCTGCCCCTCCCTGCAGTGCCCCGCAGACTTCCAGCCTGTGATGGCTAGCGCCCTGGGGACCACGGACCCGGTTTATAGGAGGAAAACTGAGGCCTGCCAAGCCATCCACTTGGGTCAACCTTCTTAGCCACAAGACTCCTTTTGCATCAGAGCCTCATACCTGGATGAACACGTCAGGCTTCCCCGCTGCCACTTCCTCTCCCCGACAATGCGTTACTCCTCTGTCCAAGAGCCTTCCATGGCTCCCCATTGTCTATGAGGCTCAGTTCTAACTCTTCAGCCTCTTATTCAAGACCTCAGCCTGCCTCTGACCTGTAACCTTTCCCTAAACATGTCTGGGTCTCCCACCTCTGCACCCCTGCCCACATTAATCCTGCTGCCAGGAATGTCCCTGGTGCTAGAGGCCTGATGTGCTGAGGAAGAAATGAACACCCACTGAGGGGCTGTGGGGGCTCGGACACTGTGCTCCCAGAATATCAAGGACTCCTCACAGCTGGCTCTGAAAGGCCCATGTGGCAGATGCTGAGGCTCAGGGGGTGAGGTGTCCAAGGCCGCTGGGGCTGAGCTGTGACCATACCACAGGGAGGGGCAGGGCCCCACAGACCTTCCCTGTTGCTGACAAGCTCTCGGCTGCTCCACAAGCTCAGGGTAGCCCCGAGTCTGTGAGCCTATCTGATTTCACAGCAACTCGGATCTGCTCACTTGGTGTCCTGACCCTCCCTCTGCCCCGCTTTGGGAGCAGGTGATACCCCAGGGTGTACCCCCTGCTGATGCTGAGCTGGGTGTAGGCTGTGGGCACCTGGCTTGGGGAGGGGGCCGTGGGCCCGAGAAACAGGGCAGTGCAGTGGCCAAGGGTACTGACTCCGGGGCCGGCTGCCCAGTTCAAAGCCCAGCAGGTTGGTTCACCTCTCTGTGCCTCAGTTTTCTCCCCAGGAAATGGGGGTAAGGGGAGCAGTGAACCCATAGAGACGGGGGATATGCATTTCTGTCGACAGGCCATTAAAGCAGCGCCTCCACAGAGGACCACAGAAGCCCTCAGAGCTCACAGTACCATTACCTCGGGTCTCCCCGAGCGCCTTAGGCTCAACATCACAACTGAAGGAAAACCAAAGGCCTCTGAGCACCTGCCAGGAGGGAGGAGGAGGACAGGAGATTGGCAGCACAACCTGCCCCTCGGCATTGCCCCCGTCCTGGCTTCTGGGCCCCAGGCCCACTAACCTAGCCCTCCTGCCTGATCACTGCAGGGTTCTGCAGAGACCCCAGCATGCACCATCACTGAGCTCCTGGGAGCAGGGAGAAAGGCAGGCTCCTGCCTGGGTGCAGATACCCAGCTTTGCCCCTGTGCTGTTGGCCCAGACCTGGGATGACGCAGAGAGGGGCCATGCCAGCCTCAGCACCCCCATCAGCCACAGGGCCACGAGCAGCCACCCATGCGTCTCTCCCTGCCTGGGGCTCAGCACAGACAAGGCGCCCTGGCTGGGCTGGAGACCAATGTCTGGGATGCATGATGCAGGCTCCGGGCCAGTTAATCCCAAACCTGGTTGTCCTTATAGGGTACAAATTTATCCTACCCCCAAATCCTTTATCTCATGGGATGCTCTTAGCTGCGCAGAGCTGCTGCTTCTCCCTTTTCTTTCTACAGCTGAGGCCCAGAGTGGTGGAGTGGCTTGCCCAAGTGCACCAGCAAGCTCGTGGTGGATCCTAGACCACGAAGCCTGGTCTCTGGGCTCCCAGGCCTAACCCTACTATGAGGTTTCTCTTGCCAGTCCCTAAAGGTGACCAACTGTCTGGGAGAAGATAAGTCATCAGCATGTGTGGGGTGAGGCATGGGCGTGGGCCTGAAGCTTCCACCCGTGGGAGGACCTAGGAGGGGATCAGTGCAGGTCAGAGGCAGGGCAGCCTGAGAGCCTGAGGTCCGGCGGCTTCCTTTCTCAAGAGGGTATGATTCCTGGCAGCAGCTCCCACGGGAAATAGTAGAAGCGCCACCCGCGGGAAACATGGGGTGGGACAAAGGGGGTGCCGGGCAGGGTTTCCTGTCGGGTGGGTGACCTGTGTGCCTGTGGCCCTGGGGCCAGGCCAGGGTTGGGCTTTGCCTCATCCCTGGCTCAGGCCCAGACCACCCTGAGTCCCATCCTCCAGGCCTTCCCCGGCTTCCTGTCCCACTGGCCGCACCCGGCCCAGGAGAGAGGCAGGGCCCTGGGGCCGGGGGGATGGGGTGGGGTGGGGGTGGGCTCCTCACAAGCGCTCAGGTTTTCTGGGGTGAGAGTGGGCAGACTGCCCTGGCCTGCTCGGTGGCCTCTGGCCTCTGACCTCTAGACCTCCAGCTACTTGTTTTCTAGCAAAAGGACTCCACAAAAGCAGCAGTGAGCTTTCTACCCAGCAGTGCACAACTCCAGGCGCAGCTGAGCGGGGCCGCAGGAATCAGGCCCTCCCGGGGGGCCTCGAATCACCGCCTTCCCCCACTTGGGGCAGAGGGGTAGTGTCACTTTTGAGGAGCCATGAGGGAGGGACGAGGACAAGGGGAGAAGCTGAAGAGGGGACAGCTGCCAGGCCTCAGAGGCAGAACTTCCTGGTGCTGAAAGATGAGGGGGGGAGCAGAGCCCCTCTGCAGAAGGTGCAGCACCCCCGCTGGGCAGTGCAGCCCCCACCCCGGAACAGCACCTTGTCCGACCCTGGCACGGACCCAGTGTGCGAGCCTTTCATCCCACTCCTGGCCTTGCACGCCTGCATCCTGACACGTGTCAGGGGTCGGGGGGAGGAGGGGGGCTGGAAGTTTGGCCCAGGGCTGTGGGGCCACCCATGGCCTCCGGGTGAACCCAACCTATTCCCTGTGTCTCAGGAGCCAGAAACTCACCTGTCCGTAAGCGGGGATGTGGTGGGAGCGTCGAGGTTGGTGGCCTGGCCCAGGGAGGGGGAAAAGGCTTGAACAAAGGCCCTCAGCCCCCCAACCCTGCTCCTCCTGGTTTCCTAGGGCACAGGCTTTGGGCAGCCCCAGCACCCCAGGTCTCTCTCAAGACTGCTGGGCAAACAGGCGCCTCAGAAAGCAAACAGGCCAGAATGTCCAGAAGACTCCTCCAGCCTGCCGCAGACCCACCAGGGACAAAGGCCTCTCATAGCTCAGTGTTGGGGAGGAGCACAGAGGGGAGGTGGTTTGGGTCTGACTGGGGCTGGGCCCTGCCTGAGATCACCCCAGGGACAGGGACAGAGCTGGGAGCCAGGTTTCCCATGTGCACCGTGGGCAGCCTAAGAACCTCCCTGGGGGCCATGCTGGGATGGGTCTGATCCCAAGGGCAGGGGCTCACTTTGGCCACACCCTGGCTGCCCAGTGCACGGCACTGATGACTTATCCATATTATTGCAATCAAACAGGCCCTGATGGGGCCAGCTGTGGGCCCAGATTGATGCTCTGCCTGGAAGGACTCTATTGGGGATGCCGAAAGCCTAAGGCCTGTGGCCTGAGGTGAGCAGGGTGGAAGACAGAAGCCAGACTCCAGCCTGGTGGGTAGCAAGGGACAAGTTACCAGGAAGAGTTACTAAGACAGCCATGGGGCAATAGTGAGTTTCCTGACCTTGGGGGCATGCAAGCTAAGGCTGGGAACACACTGCCCGAGGTGGCATTCTGGGACTCTTGCCTAGTACCTTCATAACCACCCCTGTCCAGGATCCATATTCAGTTGTGGGTGGCAGGATGGTTGGCCCGTGTCACCAGCTCACCCGTTGGTCCCCCACTTCTATCCCTTTCTTGAATTGGAGTATCCCAGCTATAAGAAAACAGCCTTGGGCTCATGAGCCTGTGGGACTCTTCCAGGCTGAATACCCCAAATCCTATCGCAACAGAAGCAAGGTCTGACAATGCTCTGTGTGGCCCGGATGCCAGCCCTCTGGGCCCCTCATGCTGGGCACCTGGTGGGTTTAGCTGTCAGCCCATCTGGGGAAAGTATGCCTAAGCTTGCCCAGAGCCCAGGGTAGCCTGCGGGGTCAGCCGCACCCTGATGGGCAACCAATGGCTGCCTTCCTCCTGGGCTTCAGCTTAGCCTGGATCCTTGGTCCACCCTGAGATGTTGCCTGATGCCGGCTTGGCAGGGAGCATCTCTGGGCCAGGGACGGTCTTGTAGTGAGCCCAGGCCTGGCACAGACTTGGCTGCCAGGAAATGTTTATCAAAAGAAGGAGAAAGAGAAGGAGCAGGGAGGAAGGAGGCAAACAGGCATATGAACCCAGGTGGGCTCTCAAAAGCACGGTCCCCGTGGGCCCCCACAGGCCCCCACAGCCTTCCTCCTCCTCCAGGTCCCAGCGGGACTGTGTCTTCTATAGCTAAGACACGCTGAGCCGGCTGGGTAAACCTGGAGGAGGCCCACTTCCCCTGGGGCTCTCCACCCAGGGTGCTTCAGAGAAGGCCCTGAAGTCCCCAGGGTTCAGGGCCTCTGCACTCTGCCTACATCTGCTCTGGCTCCCAGCACTGCAGAGGAAGGGGACCCTCCCCCCAGCTGCTCAGTCTGTGAGACACTAGGCACTATCTCTGTACCTTGCTGGTTACGCCCCGCGGGTGCTGGGGTCCCATCCTCCTGGAATGGCAGTGGCCAAGGGACATGGCTGCTTCATGACGGGAGCAAGGGGTCTTTGCAATCAAAGGTGATCCTGCCCATCCAACAGGAAGAAAATATATCACAGGGGTGGGGGTTCCCCAGAAGTTCTAGAAGACCCTACTCCTTGCCCAGCCCAGCCCCGGTCCTGGCACATAGTAGGTGCTTAACACCTATCTGTTGAATTCATCAGTGGCCTGCTGGATGCATATGGGATGGCCTGACTTGGGCTCTCCTGCTGAGGGGCCAGCACTCAGCAGCACGCTCCAGGGGATGCGACAGATGGAGGGTGCACATGCGCATGCCCCTCTGTGAGGCTGGAGCTCTGCCCTTTTGAGCCTTTCCTGGTCAGAGGACATTTCAGGGCTGGGAGGGTTTCCTGTAGTCAGCAAGGCTAACACTTCCTCTGCCCAGATGGAGGTAGGAGAGGTCCAAGGAGGGCAGGAGGTCAGAAGCAGGGCCATTCCCTAGGCCAGGCCTCCCCACACCAAGGCTAGAGGCCCAAGAACCCCAGGGCTGCCCTCTCTGTCCCCAGTGACCCTTATGTCCAGCTCCCACACCAGTGTGGCCCCCTCCCCTGGCTCCACGTCTCAGCCTCCTGGCTGCAGCCGGCCTGAACTGCTTACTTAGACAAACAGGGAAAGCGGCCACGTGACTGGCTAAGGTTTCCTGGACCAGAGACGGACGGGGACACACACACACACACACACACACACACACACACACAACCACTCACAGTGGGTCAGGTGGTCATGTGGCCCAACAGGGCAGGGACTGGGTCAGCTCAGGTTCCCATGTCTCTGAAGGACAAGTGACTGGGCCTGCCTTTCTGCACCTAGAAGAATGCCTTCTCCAAACACTTGTTTTCTGCTTCCTGGACGCGCCAGGGCCATGCTGGATGGGAAGAGAGCGGAGTGGGGGGGAGGGGGAGGAAGGAGGGGGAGGAGCCTGCGTCCAGCCCTCGGGCCTCTGTTGGGTGTTTTCCTTCCGCCCTCCCCACCCAGAGGGCAGCTGCCTGCTGGGAAACTGTGGCCGCCCAGCCAGGGAGCATCCCCAAGCCCAGGATTCGGATGTGGGGCAGGAGGGGAGCCGAGCGAGGCTCCGGGAGGAGTCTCTGAGTGAGTCAACGGCAGACCTGTCAGGGCCTTATACCAGAGCAGGGCTTTTGCAGCAGGACTCCGTGGCCGGCCCTGGGGGCATCCAGGGAGGAGAAAGGGTGGGAGAAGGGGGGGTCTCTAGTCCAAGTTGGCAGAAGCAGCTCTGCCTTTGGTCTGTTGTTCAGGGAAGGTCTGTGGGCCAGGGTCTTGAGGGCTCTTCCAGCTTTGGGGCTCTGTGTCTCGGACGCTTCCCTAGAATGGCAGGCCTGTCCCCACAGCCCACCCAGGGAGAAGGGGGCTCACATCTCTTGACAGGCAGGGCTGAGACCGGCTGGGGGTGGGGAATGCCACCAGCCCCCTGCCCTGGCCTCAGGCCTGACCCCCAGCAGGCCGGCAGCACAGAAACCCACCTCCCAGACACCTCAGGAAGGCGACAGAGAGACGAGGGGCGTGGCTGGGAGATCTCAGATAGAAGTCACTTCCGGCCAGGCCTGGCTAAGTCCTTCGGCCTCTGCTGTATCACTGGATCCGCACAGCCACTCCAGTAGGTAGGTGATGCCGTCACCCCATGTGACAGACGAGGGCTCAGCAACCTGAAGGTCACGGGGTTAATATGGGGTGGGCCAATCTGACCCCTGAGAGCTGGCTAGAAGCATCTGTGTGCTTACCAGAACCCGAGGTCCCGGGGCTGGGCCCGGAGCACTGGGCTGGCCAGTCCTCTGCAAAGCCCTTGACAAGGTTTCTGAGGGGGCCGGGCTTGGGTTCCCCAGGGATGCACACCCAGGGATGCACACCCCCACAGTCCCAGGCAGCTTCTGTGAGGGTCCCCAGAGTGCGGGGACCAGGGGGAAGACAGTGTGGGAGGGGGAAAGCAAGGACACAAGGGAAGGTAGAGAGAGCTGGTGGGGTGGGGGAGGGTGGAGAGAGACCGGAGAAACACAGACAGAGAGAAAGAGCAAGAGAGGCGTGGTTGGAGAAACAGAGAAGGGGGCCAGGAGAGCTGACAGCAGGAAGGAGGGCAGGCGGGAAGGAGGCAGAGGGGAGGAGGGGAGGAGGGCCGACACAGCCAGAAAGAGTGGAGGGGAAGAAGGGAAGGGAGGAGCAAGGGGAAGGAGCTAATGTGGGGAATAATCCAGAAGCAAGGGGCAGGGATGGAGAAGGCAAGAGCAAGAAGCAGAAAAACAGAAAGGGATCCGGGGTCAGGGAGGGAGAGGGCCCTGGAAAACGGAGAGGCAGGGGGAACGCACACCCGCCCACCGAACGTTAAATACCTAACAGGAGATGACAAATCAAATGGGAATTACTGCGGTAAAAACATAATTAGAAACTTGATTGAAGTTAAACAGAATTTACATAACACTGCAAATTAACTTTACACGGAAACTATTCACTGGGAAGGCAATGAAAAGGCATTTCATTAGTAATCTATATTTAAACAATAGGCACAATGGAGCCTTCTGATGAGGAACTTGGTGCCTTCAACCACAGCGAGTGCCAAAGGCTGCTGGAGGACAGAAGGCAGTGGGCGCTCCAAGAGGAAGTGGGCAGGGTCCAGGACCTCATCCCTGCACCTGCTAACGGGGGCTGGGGCTGAGTGGACGCAGGGGGCCAGAGCAGATTCTGGTATAGGTTCTGCCCTTGACTTGCTGTGTGGCCCCGGGCAAGTATCTCCCCTTCTCTGGGCCTCTGTTTCCTCATCTGCAAGATGAGGAATTTGACGAGGAGGCTTACATGAGAGTGCCTGCAAGTGGGGATATTGTAGGAGAGCCCGGGAGATGGTGGAGGGCAGAGGTAAGAGTCTGGGCTTGGGCTTGGGCTTCAGATGGACTCGGTTCAGAGCTCTGCCTGCCACTTAGTAGCTGTGGTATCACACAAACATCCTCCTCTCTGGCCTGGCTTTACCCATCGGTTCAGTGGAGATAAGTCCACTCCCACCTGCCATCACCCAGGCGGGGGAAGGATTTAGGGAGAGATTGGGTGGGGACAGGCTTAAAGAAAAGTGAGTCTGAAGGCACAGGATTACTTGTCCCACCCGCCCAGCACACTAATTAGATTACCCACCGCCTCGTGCCCCAGAGCTGTGTGTGCATCATCCGAGCGGCTTCCCATGGCCCCCAGTCCCCAGTGCAGAGTCAGAGGTGTATCTCCTAGAGGGACTGGGGGGCCACCAAGTCCCTGCCTGGCTCCATCCTATTCTCAGCGGGGAGAAGTCTCCCGAGCCTTGGCCACATCCCAGTCCTATGAGGCTGTGCGCTTAGGCGGATGTGCTGGACTGTGGCCCCCGGAGCCCCCCAGCTGGCTGCATGCTCACCCTACCTCCCATCCCACTCATATGTCCCACTCAAGTGCCCCGATGCGCACCTGCCCTGCCCCCGGGCAGCGGCTCCGCTCCGCAGCCTTCCCTGACAGAGCCATGGGCATCTCTCCGCTGAGAGCTGAGGGCTGAGTGTGAAGCCCCACAGACTCACAAAGGAGGATGCCTGCCCCCCACCAAACTCGCACACAATTGCCCACCAAAGGCAGCGAGCTCCTCTGCTCTAACTGGTGAGCGTGAGCGGGCAGCTCTGACACACACTCATAGTCCGGGAAGTTTCTACAGTTTCTTTTAAGATAAAGGATCCAGCAGTGCTTAGAGATTCAATAGGAAGCTGCTGGGTGCCCTTCCCCCTGCAGGCAGCTCAGAGCTGCCGCCTTGAGCCCTGTGTTTTCAGACAAGTGCTCCAGGCAAGGGGGAGGTCTCCTGAGCCCAAGAACCTCACAGAGGAGGTGGGAGGTCAGGACAGGTGGAAACTTCTTAAAAGAAAGTGCGAAGTGTGCAGATATCAGGGCAAGAGACTACGCTGAGACCAGAGAGCGCCGGCCCAGGTGACACAGAGGTCCCTGGACATGGGCTCACGCTCAGCCCAGACACCCACGGGCCCTGGCCCCTATGTTGCCGGGTATGGAGGAGAAGCTGCTCTGGTTTCTCCTCCCTGTCTTCCACCCCTCTCCAAATATGGCTCATTCTGAGGCCTCTGAGCCTTTCCTATGCTATTCCCTCTGCCTGGAGTGTCCTTTCCCTGCTTTGCCAGCAAAATTCTCCTCGTCCGTTGAGAGCCTGCTCTCTCAGTCCTCCTGCACCTTCTCTGTCTCCTTTGCTGCCCCCACCCTGTCTTCCCGCCCTGCAAGGGCTGGATGCCCATGACTCAGACTCAGGCTTCTGATCGGCTCCCTCTCCATTCCCTCCCGACGTGACCTCATCAGCCTCATGGCTTGCAACCGCATCGGTGCACAACAGCTCCCACATTTCTATCTCCAGTCAGGCCCTCTCTGCCTCCCAGACTCCTACACCCAACTGCTGGCTCAAGCTTTCCACTTGGGTGTCTCAAAGGCGTCTCCAAGTTCATGTGTCTAAGACATACTCCTCAGCTTCCTTTGGCCCTCCCCCACCATCATTCCTGGCCGATTAAATGACCACCTCTGTCCTACCAGTGGCTCCTGTCCTAAACCCGAGAGCCTCCCTTGACTGCCCCTGTCTTCTCTCCTCCGGCACCTCTAATCCACACGCACGCCTGTCTGCAAGGTCTCTGGAGTCATTCAGACTCCCATGGTCCCCCCGCGCTTCCCCTGCTGGCCCTAGACCCAGGCGCCACCACTTTACCTGGGTCCCGGCCACCTCCCTGCTCCACTCTTGCCTGCCTCCGTGAGTGGGTCCCCCAGGATCTCTCTGATTTCCCAGCCCCTCACTTCACTGAAGCCACATGGCGTCCCTGATCCTTCCTTGAACGTGCCAAGCACCCGTCTCACTCCCTCTTTCCATTTATGTCTCTGCTCAAATGCTGCCTTGTTAGAGGCCTTTTGTGACCATCCTTTGTCCGAGGATGTCCACTTCACCCCACCTGGCAGACTCTGTTCCTTTACTCAGCTAACTTCCCCTCTTAGAAATCGGCATCACCTGACATATTATATGTCACATTTTAGGTATTTACTGTCCATGCCTCTTATGGGAAAGTAAATACCATATTATTTCCTGCTGGGTCTCCAAAACATCAAGCAGGTCCCTGCACGGAAACTTTCTTTCTTTTTTTTTTTTTTTTAGATTTTATTTATTTATTTGACAGAGAGAGACACAGTGAGAGAGGGAACACAAGCAGGGGGAGTGGGAGAGGGAGAAGCAGGCTCCCCGCGGAGCAGGGAGCCCGATGTGGGGCTCGATCCCAGGACCCTGGGATCATGACCTGAGCCGAAGGCAGACGCTTAACGACTGAGCCACCCAGGCGCCCCTGCACGGAAACTTTCTTAATGAACATTTGGGATATGAACAAATGAATGATGCCACTTCCTCCGGGAAGCCTTCCCTGAATGCCTGCCTGCAGAATCTGCACATGGCCTCTCCTCCTCCTTTCCCCGTGTAATCACAGACACGACACAAGCCTTGAGCACTGAACTTACGGAGTTAGGCCTGCCTCCGTTGCAAATTGCAGCATCTCAGGGCAAGGCTGGATGTGATAGGTCGTCCAAACCTAGCCCTTAGTGCAGGCCTGGCTTGGTATAAGAGTCAGTGAGTGTCAGATGTGTGAGCTAATGACTAAATGGATGGCTGGAAGGATAGGTGGATGAACAGAGAGTAGATGGATGGATAGAGGAGCGATGTAAGGATGGTTTGGTGGGAGGATGGATGGATGGAAAGATGGCTACGAGAGAGGATGGATGACGGGTGTACGGATGGATAGAGGGACGGGTCCCACCACGGTCGCACAATAAACACTGGTGGTTGCTTGGGCTCAACAGCCAGACTTCTATGGGGTGAGTGGGCCAGACCAGAGCAGTGTAGTGAGAGTCAAAGTATAGAAACAGGTAACAGCAGACAGGATAGAGCTGAGCCTCTATGGTGTGAGCAGAGCTTGCCATGTGGCCCCTGGCAGGACCGTTCACGTCCCTGTGCCTTGGTCTTGCAGTGTAAAAATGCAGATAATCATTCCTGCCCAGAGCGATCAGGGAAATCGCTCTGAAGTTTCAAATACTGCCACAAAGGAGACCACGGCCACATTTCCAGCGACTCACATGTCTGGGCAGTTCTGCCTTGGAAAACCCTCTCTTCTCAAGCCCCGTCTGGCCCTGCTGACTGTGGCCTCAGTGCTCCATCCACAAGGGCTAGGACCCCCAGCCATGCCCACGGAGTTCAAACGGAACCAGGCTGCTAAGACAGATGAACTCCAAATAACAATCAGGCCCAACTGATTCACGGAATCCTCAAGAACTGGAGTAAACCCATTTTCGAGACGGACAAACTGAAGCCCAGCGGCATTTTGTACCAGACACACGCAAGGAGTTACAGAAGCCCCACATCCGGGGTCAAGGGCTGGGTGTGGAGACCGATGACCCTCAGCTCGGCCAGCCCCATGGCGAGCTGGCTGCCTGGCCACGCCCCTGGCCAGGCAGCTGAAGGTGGTCGTGTAGCATGCACGCAGCAGGGCTCTGCTGTTAGCTTTCTAGGTCTGGTAGCTGAGTGATGGAACTGCGGCTCTCTTCCTCACACCCCTCACAGCACTGGCCTGACACCCACCACCTCCTCCTCCTCGTCCTGGGTACGCAGGGACAGAGATGGGACACGTGTGAACAGCCAGGGACACAGATGGCAGTCCACTCCCCGCCCCCACCTGGGTCCCCCAACGGCCAGGCTAATCTCAGCGGCCTCTTGGGCCACCGACGCACATCCCGGGATGCCTGCTTGATCTGGGGCCTTGTCTCCCCACACTGCGGCACTGCTACACCAGCCGACCCCTCCTAGTGGAAATCTTTGACTAAAAAACATATTTAAGTTTTGTTTCTTCTGGGACTCAGGGGCTTTGTGTCGTTGTCTTTTTCTTCCTGGTGAGAAAAGCAGAAAGCCATGGCCTTCCTGTGCGGCCCCCAGGCAGGGTGACGGGGAGAAGCTGTCGGGGTATTTTTAGCTGGCTACAGGCCCCCCCAGCGTCTCCTCTCCGCTGTGCCTGGCTCGGGAGAATTATCTTACAGGGCCGGCCGGCAGCCACTTCTAAAGCCACTCTCTGACCCCTGCCTGAATTCCTTCCTCATTATGAACTGCTCACCAGATCTCTGACCAACACTTGGGGCCATTTTTTGTGTGCCCACCTCTTCAGAAAACCAGCTCACTCCCTGCCCTTCGTGATTCTGGGTCCCAGCTGAGTCCTACCTGGACAGAGGTTTAATTAACATATATATTTTTGACTTAATTAATATTTTCCTTTACTTCAAGTCACTTTTTTTAAGCTTCAACAAATCTGGACTTGTCCAAATTGATCACATCCATGAAATAACCCATCTATATGCTCGATATACATATTGCCAAGACACTTTAATAAGTATACGACCGATGAAAGAAAAGTGTATGTCTTTCATTTACTACCTAATTCCAGAATCTTGTCACAGGCTACCAGAGTTACATGGGCCAAGCTTTGGCAAACTCACTGTTGTTTATCAGCCCTCTCCTTGTACAGAAAGAGAAAGCGTCATGGGGAGGGATAGTTGGCTCACAGGGCCCCAGAATCCACCAGCAAATAAGGCCAGGGGAGGAATAAGGTGGTCACAGTCATGATGTGCTAGAAACTTCATACTGTCCTTTCTTCCCAGCACGGGGTGAGACCATTTCTTTCCCCACACGTGAACTCGGCTGTGAGAATCTACAGGTGGGCAGTAGGCCTTGTGAAGAATGTGGCCCCAGGATGGGGTGTCCCAATGGAGGGCTGCAGGCCATGCTCGAGGACCAGGGTCCAAGGCAGCATCTTTTCTCAGCATTCTCTCTGAGGCCTCTGGTTTATATCTGCCCCTTGCACCAGGCTCCCTCAGGCCACAGTTGGTAGGGGCTAGAGCATAATGCCCTCTCTGGTTAGATTGGACAGCACAGAATGGACCCTTCCCCTCCCCCTCCCCACCAGCTCCTGTGGCTGCAGGTGCCCATTCTGGGCCTGAGTGTCCCCAGGTGTGCCTTGAGGGGTAGAGCCTGATGACCCAGAGGCCTTACCTTGTGGTTCTTGGACCTCACTGAGCCCCTCTGTCCTTCCCCACTCTGCCCGCAGGTTGGAGACCCTGACTGGGCCCCCAGCCCAGTGCCCCGGTGCCTGCCCCTCCCGCTGAGAACAGGATGTGGGTGTCAGGAGGTGAAGGAGAGTGTGGGGTCGGGGTGGGGAGTGGCCTCGGGACTGACTTCCTGAAGCCTGATCGGTTTACCACAGTCAGTTGGGCCCAGGACCGCACAGCTGTGAGTTATAAATGTCCCTGTCAGAGCCCAGGCCGAGAGGCCCCGCTCTGGTGGAGGGGCTAGGGTCCACAGTGCCCACTCCTCCAGGGGCCTCCCCAGGTGAGGGCCCCATCCTCCAGGAGGCCCTCCACAAGTGTCCAGCCCTCATGACCTCTGGGCTCTCTCGACTCCTGTCTCGACAATGCCTGATGCGACAGGGTCTAATCCCACCTCCCCGTGCCCACTCTTTGCCCTTCCAGGTGTGAATCTTGTGGTTCCAGCTACCTCGAGAGCTCTCAGAGGGCAGGGACCAGCCTGGGCCTCTACCCAGCATAAGACCCGGGACTTGGCACACAGCCAGCCACCCTGGTGACAACCTCAGGGGCAACTGTTCCAACTCAGCAACCTGCTTCCCACGACCCCACCCGCCCCTTGTGCCTGCCCACTGGGGCCCACACAGCACAGGAGAAGGGGTGGGGGAGGAGAGGGGACTGGGCTCTGTGCCCTGCACATCCAGGGGCTCCTCGAGGGTCCCATTCTCCCTGCTTGCTCTCCTTAGGGCTCCCTCAACCTGGCACATGCAGTGTGGCTCCCAGTCTGGGGTGCTCAGGGCCGAGCCTACAGGGTGAGAAGGTGGGTCCCTCCAGCCCCGAGGCTTGGGCCATCTTCCTGCTGGGGCCACAAGGTGGGCCGCACAGGGCTGGGGCTCAGAAATGTAGTAAAGGCAACAGGAATAAGCAGGGGGCGGTCCAGGCTCGCAGGGCCTGAAGTGTATACTATTTTGGGGTCCTCTTTAGAAATATATATAGAACTACAAATACATATTTAAAATGAGAAAAGAAACACCACCACATTCCTAGAGCCTCAGGAGTCCGGGCCCCTCTAAACCATTTACCAGAGATGCTCACACAGAAATGTTCCCGACAGCAACCTGCTGCCCCGCCCCACCTAGAACACTCCACAGCTGCCCGCAAAACTCCCACTTCCACCGGGGCGGTGCGGGGTGGGGCCCAGAGGCTGGAGCTTCATGGGTTCCCGGTGAGTCTGCCTCTGATCAATAACAGTGATGGAACTGCCAATGATCTTAATACCGAACATTAATGGACCTTCTTTATCTGGTACCATTCTAAGTACTCTATGTGAATTAACTCATTTAATCTCACCACAGCCTCTAAGGTAGGGACTCTACCTATTTTTAACAGCCACAGCAAGGTTCAGAAAGCAGCCCGAGGTCACACAGGTAGGATGTGAACCCCGACGGCCTGGCGTGGGTGCAGGTATGAGCCCTCAATCACTGCACTCGGGTCCTGCTCTGGACTTTTATCTGACACAGAGGCTCGGACAGCGGCGGCGACCAAGGGTGGACGCTGCGTGAAGTCCCCTCTGATTAAACCACTCATTCATTCCGCACAAATCCTTACGTGCCAGTGCCAACATCTTGACGGTAAACAGAGGCCCCCTACTTCCTCGCTCTGCTCAGGGCACGCTGGCGTCCTCTCTATGGGCAGAAGTGGGCACCCCATTGACTTCCTGGGGCTGGGGAGGGGAGGTGTCCTAGAGATGGGTTGGGCCCACCCAAAGAGACCCCCCAGTCAGGGGTGAGGAGTGGGGTTTGCCGAAGGTCACGCAGCATGCTGTCCAGCTCCCTCATTTTACAGACACGAGAAACATGGCTTCCCCAGGGCCACCCAGGGAGCGGTGACCCCATGTGAGGCCTAAGGCTGGTCTCTGCAGGGGTGGGGCAGATCGCCAGCAGCCCCAGGGGTGGTCAAGGTCCGGTGCTGGTGGGACAGGCTGGCCAGGCTGCAGCGGAGGGAGGACACAACCCTGCCTTTTGGCCTCCTTGGAGCAGGTCCTTTGTTTTCTCTCTGTTTTCCATCTGCCCGCGCCCCCCAGCCTTCCCGGCTTCCCCTGATTGTGTGCAGGGTGATAAAAGGGCAGATGAGCAGGAGATCTCTGATGGCGGTCACCTCCCAGAGACACTGTGGCGGCGGCGGGTGGCTAAGGGGGGCCCCCGGGTGGGTGACCGGGCTCACTCCCGGCTGTGCAGAGCGCTTCTCTGAGGGACGCTTGGCACGTGGCCCCCAGAACACTTCCAGCAGCCCTGGGAGGAAAACACCACCATCCCCCGTTTTAAAGAGGGTGAGACCGAGGCTCCAGAGAGCAGTGGCCAGGACTGGGTCCCTGGTCTCTGAGATTTCCAACGGGCCGTGCCAACCGTGGTCCTGACCTCTCTGGCCACTCACAGGACACCGGGCCTCGTCAGGCATTCCGCCTTTATATCGAGAACAGGCCATTTTCAGACTGTCCAGGAAGAAAGAAAGCAGAAGTTCAGGCTGGTCACTCTGTGCGGGATGGAGCAGAGTCTGACTTCCCACCTCCCTGAAACAGAGTCCTTTTAGACTGCTTCTGGGGGCAAACGATTCCTCTGTGGTGGGTGAATTCCTAAGGACAGCAGTGAGAGGAGCGTGATCCAGGGACGCTGTTAGCCTGGGTGTGGGATGGGGCAGTGGTGGCCTGCAGGCCAGGACTGGCCAACCCTGACCTCAGGTCCCCACCGCCGCCGACCCTGGCCTCACCCACCTGGCCTCCTGACCTGGTGTTCTCAGACCCTCCCTGAGCATGTCCCCAACTTCAGTTACTAGATACTTTAAGCCACATCCGTGTTCCATCTAAATTATTTATGTATTGTTATTGAAATCACTTTCTTTTTACATACCCTCACTCAAAGCAATACTGTGTGAAATCATGGGTTTGCTATATTAATTATATTTTTTCTAATTCCCATAAAGATAAATACATAACATTAAGATCTGAAATTCAGACACTCACACAGAGCTTGAGGCCCGATGCTGCGTACAGGCAGGACCTGGGGAAGCTGGCCAAGACTTGGGGGTCAAGCCTCTGGAGGTGGGCTCAGGGGGCTGTGGGAGCAGAGCCCTGCGCTGGATGGGGAAGTGGGAGGAGGTGTAAGTTTCCAGAAGGGTACACAGAAGGTTTGGTTTGGCAATCAGCTCAGACCAGACTACATCTTCTCTCTGTTGGGGCTGGAGTTCGGTCCAGATATTTCTCGGCTGCAGATAAAGCCATCTCCTTGCAAATTCCTCCTGACACGAGCACGATACAGCCAGATGAGCCCAGACACGTGGGGCAGGGGTCTGTCTCTTTATTGGGGGACGCTAGACCTCCCTGGGCCTCAATGTCTTCATTTGTACAGAAACAATGAATGAGCCAAAGGTTCCTCTCAGCCTCTCTGAACTGTGGTGATACGTGGTGCTCCTGGTGACCTCTGGGCCCCTTCTCATCACCTATGGAGACGTCCCTTGACCCATCCTTCCTACACCTGATTGGGGGCCTCAAGTGACTTCTGGGGTGCCAAGGGGAGACAGGGCCATCCTGTGTGACAGCTACAAAATTAGATAATCAGCTAATCACCAGCAAATTAGCAGCCCATCTTTACATAGAACAAATATAGTATTTACGTAAAAGTTGTTAGGAGTTTCTCTCTTTTTAATTAGCAGAAATAAATGCAAAATAAATGGTAATTAGGCAGCTGATGGATTTGGTAGTACAATTAGGCCTGCAGCCGTGCCCCAGTCCTTAAGCGCTGCGTGCTCTGAGGAATCAGAGGGGCCTATTTATATAATTTATTTATAAAACAAAGTTAGCAGGAACAGAGGGACAAGGCCTGGGCACTGCCTGGGGGAGGGTCTTGGCTGCAGGGGAAGGACACTGGGAGGAGAGGAGCTTCAGTGTCCAAAAAATGGAGAGGTGCTTAGTGCTTAGTGTTGGGCTCTGGGAAGTGCACCACCAAGGCCCCCACGTGTCTATTTCAGGCCCTGCATGTGTCACTGGGAATGGCCTCCCTGACAGGAAGTAGGCTGGAGCGTGTGGAGGGGCTAGGAACAGCTGTTCTGTGCACTCCTGTCTCTTTCCCTCCCCTGGTCCCTACTTCTCTCTTCTTTGCTGGCCCTATTCCTTCACTAAGCATTCTCTGTCCTACACCCAGAGATATATTCTTCTAGAATATTCCCCGTTTCCTTCAGGAACTCAGGAGAACCAGGTGCAGAATAAAATACCCGAACACTGGGATTACACTTCAGACCAGTGGAGAACCCAGTGGGAGTACAGAGGCAGGAGTCCTGAGGCAGCCCAGAGGAAGAGATAAGAGCTGGGTTTTGAAGGATGCATAGGAGTTTTCTGAGAAGGTGGGAAGTAACAAAAGGAGCTGCATGTGCAAAGACAGGGAGGTGGAAAATAGCATCCTGTGACTGTAGGAAAGAGTGTATCAGGGTGTGGAGGCTGAAGAAATAAGCAGGGCCTCATTGTAGTGGGTCCTGGATGCCAGGCTAAGTAAGGGTTTGGACTTGATCCTAGAAGCCATGGAAAGGTCTGAAAGGAGAGAGTGGGGTAGCCCCTTCCCACTCACAGCTCATTTCTTGGCTTCCCCTCCCCCACCCCCAGAGCCAGGGAGAGGGGGAGGGCCACAGGCCATTAGAGGCAGCTGGTTCAGCTCAGCTGAGTGAGCACAGAGCAGGAGGCTAACCTGATTATAAGGGACAGGAGGTTTGTCTGCAGGGGGGAGGGTGGGTGACTGCTTTGAGAGTGAAGGGAAGGGGGGCACGCTGGGCCACTCTTGGGTCTCCTGAGCAAGGGGCCTGTCTGTCCTAGAACAGAGTGCCCTGCCCTGCCCCCTAACCCTGACTGCTGGGGTGGCCTCACCAAGCCCAGGGGGAGGGGGACAGCACGTCCAGAGCCGCCCCCCCCCACTCAAATCCTAGCTGGTGGCCCTGTGCTGTGACCTTGAGAAGCCACTCCCAACTCCAGGCCACACATTCTCGTCTCCAAAACAAAGGCCTGTATTAGCATGGGGGACAGGCAGTGACCAATACGGCCCACAGTCCCAGCCCATATAGTTGGATGTGCCCGGGGTTATTAAAGCCTATGTGCTTTTAGGGGTTTAGGGGAGGCAGGTAACCTCATCTGCCACAGCCCCTGCTGCTCCCTCCTGCCCTACCCCAGCCCAATGCACGGGCTTGCGTGGCATGCTGCAGAGAGCTCAACTGAGACCACTGCATGATGACCACCTGGGGTCCTTCCAGCTGACAACCGGGGCTCCACAGTCCGAACGCCCAGGAGCAGGTGAAGGGACGGCAGAAAGGCTCGGAGCCAGAGGAACGGCCTGTTATTACCCATGTAGGAGATGGGTGGGGGGCACTCGGGGCCTGGGGAGCCTCTAGCTGCAGCCAGCCAGCAGCCCTTCCCCCCCTTCTAGTGACCGCCCTTGACTCAGGCTGCCCACCTCTAAACTGGGAGCAATGAGATACCTGCCCACTCAAACCTGGGGCCATTCAAAAGCTCAAACAAGCCCCTGGCAGCGATCCGCAAGGCAAAGCCCAGTGTAGGGACTTCCAACAGCGGGGTTTCTGAAGGATTTCACAAACGGGAACCTCACGCATCCCAGCCTGGCCAGCTCTCCAACCTCCAGACCATCCGTTTAAAAAGCAGCCCCATCACGGTCTAGAAATAGTGCTCGAGCCGCAATCTGCTGTCACTAGGGACGGAGCTCTGAACTTGTAAGGGAAGACAAAGATCACACCGCACCACTTCTCTGCTCTGTAAGTTGCGCTCCTGCCTTCGGCCAAAATCAATAAAAATCTCCACTGGGATTGTTTTACCAGCACAAGGGGCCGGCTCCTTGCAATGACATCCCACCCCTGGTGGTGCTGGGGGTGTCCTTTTGTCGCACAACCCCGAAATGCGGGGTGGGGTCATGATGGGGGGCGTGCAAGCCGGGGAGCAAAGGGGGGGCGCGCAGAACTGCTGTAAGTGCCTCTCCAAAGACAAGCCCGGTGCTATTCATCAACTGGTTTTCAGGGCTGTGAGAAATCAATGGCATTTGTGCTGCGAACTCATCATTAGGACAGGAAAACTCTGCAGTGGAATTGATTTGTTTAAATATAATAACACAATTTAACAGAAAACCGTGGGGGTGGGGAAAAGACCCAGGCAAACAGGACAGTTCAGAGGATGGGGAGAGGCACCAGACTTGAAGCACCAGCTTCCAACACGGTGGTCAAATCCCAGCGCTGCCCCAGTCTCCTCCCCGCCTTCCCCAAACGCAGGGGTGAGGCCAGAGCGGGCAGGCACCATCACCTGTCACCTGTCACCGGGTGCAAGGCAGCTCACGCCGGCTCTCGGAAATGCCCCTCAGCAGCCTGAGGATGAGCCCGGAGGCCGGCTGCTCATTGCTGTGTGGTTCTCAGAGGTGACTTTGGCCTGGTGAACATCACTTCAACCCAACAAACTCTTATTAGGCACCTGTGAGGGGCTGTGGGGGAAACCGATGGTCAAGCCTGGTCCCAGCTCTGAAGGCATCCTGTGCAGACAGGGTGGGGAAGGCAGGCGCACGGGAGACAACACAGAGCCAGGGAGGTCTGGGCTTCCTGGGGTCTTAGGAGATGTGGGGGAGCACTGCTGGGACAGGATGAAGGGCAAAGAGGGGACAGTGAGGGGGCAGAAATGGAAGGCCCATTCAAATAACCAGGAGGAGCCCATTTGGAGAGCAGGCCCCTAATCTCATGAATAGGGCAGCTGCCCGCTCTGATGGTAATGATGAGAGATGACTTTATTGATCCTTAAGATGTCCCAGGGCCCTGCAAATACTCAACACCTATCATTACACTGACTCTCGCCGTCCTGTGAAGGAGGGGCCGTTACTACCCATATTCCACAAATGGTACCACTCAGGCTCAGAGAGGTTAAGTGACCACCCAAGGTCACACAGCTAGTAAGTGACGGAGGCGGGGTCAGATCCCAGAGCCTATGCGCTCTCCAGTGTACCTCCCGCCCTCACTGGGGTGTAGCCTCTACGTGAACTGGGGAGACATGGCTCCTGCCCTCCGGAAGCTAGGGCATGAGCTGCACTGGATGGCTCAAGGGGGAGTCTGAGGAATGGCATGGAGCGGGCAATGTATCGCTAGCGTCCTGATCACAGGCTCTTGCGACAGGCTTGGCCCTGCAGCCTGGGTGAAGCTGGAGCACTGGGAGCAGGGCCAGCCGGGCACTCAGGGCGCTCCGCTACGTCACAGAGGACCTCTTCCTACCTCCCCCAGAGGGCAGGGGTCCTGGGGAGGAAAGCGGTGGGCCAGGTCCTGGAAGACATGTCTGCGGGGAGTAGACACCCAAGCAGGGAAAGACGGCTGGGAGCGGCTCAGCCCTTGTCTGAGGGTGGGGAGGGCACAGGCAGGCTGAAGTCCTCAGCGGAGGCCGGGCAGCTTGGGGCAGCCTCGCCAAGCTCAAGAAGAGCCTTAATGTCAGCTTCAGAATTTGGACTTTATTCCCGGTGATGGGGGAAGCTGGGGAGGGCAGCAGAGGGCTGGGCAGGGGTGAATAATGGCGAGGCAAGAAGATGGTGAGACCCCAAAGCCAGCAGAAGGTTGGGGTGGTGAGGGGGACACAGGTCCAGAGCTGGGTTAGGGGGTCGAACTGACTGTTGGAAGTCAGGGTGAGGGAGGGGGAGGTGTCCAGGATGACCCGGGCGTCTCCCCCAGCCCTCTGGGGGCTTGGACGTTCAGCCGTGCCGAGCCAGTGACTGCCCGAGTCAATAGGAATTGACCAGGACCCCGAGGAGCACCGGGCCCCTCCCGCTAGGACGCCCTGACTTGGGGGAGGGCACTGCTGGCCGGCAGGCAGGCTGCCACCACCTCGGCTTTGTCCCCCTGCTGACCTTTTTCCTTTGTCAGCAGCACTCTCCATCAATTCACCGGAAGGGCCAGTGCAATCTCGCCAGGCTGCCTGGGCCAGGGCTGGGGGTGGCAGCTTGCTCTGCCTTCCCTCTTTTAAGGAAGAAGTCTCCAGAGCATCTCTAGAAAGTCAGGCGCAGAGGTGCCAAAGCCCTCAGTGCACACGGGGAGAGTGGAGCCTGGTGGGGGACAGCCGCACCCCTCCTGCTGGCAGATGGGAGGGAGGGAAAAGAGGAAGCTGGATGGGGGTTGGGGGGAACTGCGGCCAGGCTGTGAGGGATGGGCAAGGAGGATCAGTCTAGAAGAGGGATCTAGGAGGTGGGGGAAGGGACTTAGCGGGCGCTCCCAAACCCAGAGTACACCAGCCACCCCTAAAGCCAAGGAGGGGGTCCAGAGGGTCTGGGGGGCTTAGGATTTAGATGGGGCTAGTATGGTCAGCTGTCCTGCTGTGCCTGGAACAGAGAGGTGTGTGGGATATGGAACTTCCAGGACTAAAACCGGGGTGGTCCCAGGCAAACCGTTGCTCACCCTAGCGGGGCTGAATCTAAATTCCGGTTTTTGGTTCTACCGCTTTCAGATTGTATGTGACCCCTCTGTGCCTCAGTTTCCTCATCTGGAACACAGAGCTCATAAGAGCGCCTTGTGTACAGCCATCATGAAGATGAAGTGAAATAATATACATAAAGTGCTTAGCATCTGACACCAACCATTCACCAAATGGCAGGTGGCCACTGTTACTACCACTGACTGCCCCCACTAGTTTCCTGGGCCAGACCCCGATCTAAACCCTGTACATGTGTGCTATTTAATCTCACCATGATTATGGGGCAGGGGCCGTTACTACCCCCATTTTCACAGGAGGAACCGAGGCACGGAGGAGCTCAGCCCCTGGCCCAGGTTCTCACGGCTGGCAAGCACAGAGCCCAGAAAACCACTTCTATTTCCACTGGGCTGACCCCACAGCGGGGGAACTGTAGGTCAGGGTCAACACAATTCTGCTTGTACCGACCCAGTGCGAGGACTGGACAAACACACAGGCTGGGCAGGTGTGGCGGGCCGCCCTGGAGGTGTATACATAGGAACAGGCAAGG
This sequence comes from Phoca vitulina, assembly GCF_004348235.1. Lineage (NCBI taxonomy): Eukaryota > Metazoa > Chordata > Mammalia > Carnivora > Phocidae > Phoca > Phoca vitulina. The sequence continues at coordinate 18,957,554 of NW_022589732.1, read as the reverse complement.
ACCCCTGTTCTCAGGGAGACTGAGTCCCTGGTCCTCAGTCTGGGTCAAGACCTTCCCCTTCTGGTCCAAACACATCCACCAAATTTATTAGGTTCCTCGGGTTTACTGATACCTTAGTAAGAGAAAGGGAAGCCCCCAGAGGTACTCACGCCTCCTGGTGGCCCTGAGGGCCCAGCTCTCTGGATCTGGCACTTTCTGCAAGTGACCTCATTTCATTCTTACAAAAACACAACAAGATCATGTTTGATGCCCATTTCAGAGATGAGAATATAGAAGCTCAGAAACTTGCTAAGGTTGCACAGCTCGATTTAAACATGTCCATCTCCAACGTCTGGGCTCCTCTCGGCTGCTCATGTGACAGGATGAACAAGGAGCATACGGACGGGAGCACACAATTTGTACGTCTGTGTTAGGACTTGAGGTGAGCACCCGATAACTCTGAGGATGAGGGGCATAGCCTCCCCTCCCCCTAGAGTTTAGGGAGCCCAGGGCAAACTCCGGCAGCTCAGGGAAGGGGCCCAAGCACGCAGGGGTAGGGTGGCCAGCTTGGCAGGGTACTGCACCCAGGGGAAAAGGGGGCGAGTGCCAGGGTTCAGGCAGGGGCCCATCGCTCCAATACCTGGGAGTCAGGTAGGCCTTGCAGAGACCTCTCTTCAGTCTTTGGAGCTGAGCGCGCAATGCCATTCCTGCTGTGACCCCCAGGAAGTCCTCAGCACAAGCAACTGCAATGCTCACAGAGCAATTAGCTCACAGCACCCAGGAAAAAGGTCGCCGAGGTGGGCAGGCAGGCACTGGCTGGGCAGGGGCCCTGGAAAGCTGGGCCCGGTTATTTTTAGCATCTTGATTCAAGAGGAAGGAGGCCCTCCTCCCCACCAGGTAAATGTCAGTACACTGGCAGACCCAGCCAATTAAAGTAGCTGGAGCCAAGGAAGACAGACATGACTGGCATCTCTGTCCCCTGCTCTTGGCCGCTGGTCCCCCAGGGTGGGTCTCCCTTTCTCCTCCACCTCCTCTTCCTAGGCCCTGGAGCATCTGCCTTTTGGCCACGAACAAGAAACACGGGCTTGGTCCCCAAAGGAGCTTGACCAGGGGCCTAGGACTCCAGCCTTCTCTTCCCAAACTGCAGTTTCTACAAAATGGGCCCCACAAAGCCCACCATTTTATTATTTACGAGGGGGACAGGAGCTGGGGTCATGAAGAGGCTTTGCAGGAGGGTGACTTGTCCTTCCTGTTGTGGGTGGTTGCTGTGTTCCTGCAGAAGAGAGTTCTGGGCTTCCTGAGCGGGAACCCGGGCCAGCCCCAGGCTGCCGGGCCTGAGCTGGCCGCTGTGCAAACTGCTGGGGAGGTTTGCGCAATCTTGGGTACTAGGTGTCCAGGAGCCCGTGGCTGCCACCCCGCTGATGGGAGAGAGTGAGAGAGGCCGCTGCGGGTCAGTGAAGGCATAGCAAACACAACCCGGGCTCGGCCCCGGGCTACGGGCAGGGCCTGCTCGCAGAGGGGCGCCAACACACACAGCGCGCAGCACATCCCAGGCCTGGCGCCGGCGTGCGGGACTCCAACGGTCCCCTCCTCTGTGTCCGGCTCTGAGCTGGCCTCCATCCTCGCGGAGGGCCACCCCCTCCCCTGCTCCCACAGACTCTCAGCTTTGGAGTCGGCTCTGGGAGCCAGACAAGGCCTTAGCCCATGGGGGTGGGGGGTCTTCCCCAGGGGGCCCAATGCCCCATCCAGCCAGGCTGGAGGAGACTCCTGGCAAACCCCTGGAGTCTGAGGTCAGCTCTCCCGCAGCCAGAGGGAAGCCCTGGGTCTAGCAGCAGTGCGCTTGCTGTTGGCCACCAACTCCCAGGGAGCCTAGGATCCTGGCACCTGCCCATACCCTCCCCAAAGGCAGACCCCTCCGCTGAGGCACTGCCCTGCTGGGCCTGAAACTCCAGGGAGATCTGAGGGAAACCGAGGCCCAGAAGGGGGGCAGGAATCTGCTCAGGGATTTAGCAAGTTAGAAGCAAAGTGCAAACTCCCTTCTCCTTCTGCCATCTGGCCTCTAGGGGGCATGTCCACCTCATTTCCTTCACTGCCCAGTCTGGGCCCTCCAACCAGCCCCACTGGTCTGCCCCCGACCCCCACCCTGCGTGCCTGCCTCAGGGCCTTGACCCGGCTGGTCCGTTTGCTTGGAATGCTTTCAGTTCACAGTCATGGTCTTTCTTCAGGGTCTGGCTCCACCTCCTCCAGGAAGCCCTCCTTGACCCTAGAGTCCCTTGGAACCCAGACGTTTTTTTCTGGATACCACACACAGATCCTCAGCCTCCTAGACTGCAGGCTGCTGGGCACCCTGCTGTGGCTCATCCCAGGGGGCTGACAAGGGACTTGGGTGGTCTCTGGTTTCCTGAGCCTTCTGTCCTTTCTCGCCCTATTTGTCAGCTTTCAAATAGGGCCCTGCTACAGAGCATGCTCTCTGCCCTGGCCTCTGGGCCCGCAATCTCTAGCCCTCACTCCTTTCTCTTGGTAAACAGATGGAAGGAGAAGCCCTAATGGTTGCAGGCCTTGGCAGGAGGTGGTGATTATAGGAGGTGGAATACAAAAGAGGCCTCACAGAGCCAGGTCTGAGGGCGCCCGATGCTGTTCGTAGTCCCGGTTCTGGGTGGATCTCCACAGACTCCCAGAACTTCCCAGGCCCTAATCTCTGTGCCCCCAGGCCCTCAGGGGTTGGTCCTGCCTTTCCTCAAACACTGTGCCCCATGGCCAGGTCACCACCCCCACCGCAGGTCTGGGGCCCTGCCAGGGTCTGCCCCTGCCATGCTTCCAAAGCAGTTGGGGGTGGCAGTGGCCTCAGCTGAAAGCATGGAGTGCCACGCTGGGCCACACTTCAGTTTCCCCATCTGTACCATGAGGCATTGGGCCAAATGATTTCTAAAGACTGTTCTTCCCCCAGGCAGCTGGGATGCTATGCTTCAAATAAAGATGCCACCCTTGCAGCCGCACCCAGTGCTGCTCCCGTCCCGCAAGGTCACTGAGGTTTGGGACCTGGGACACAGGGCAGGGGTGTGGTTGTTCTCATCCTAAGTGTGTGGCTTACGGACCGGAGGGAGACCGACTCCAGGGCTCAGACAGAGCCAGGTGAGCAAACATCAGTGGGAGGGAGAAGCACCCGGGGTGAGTAACACCCAAGGAATCCTTCTGGGCATAATTTACCAAATCCCAGCCTGTCCTTGCAGAGTCCTGTTGGTGGCCGAGGTCAGGGGCCCCTACGGCACATGGGCAGCTCTGCATACCTACAGGGGTGATCACACTCAGCTGGCGAGGCTCACACCGGACTCTGGGAGAGCCAGCGGGGGACGCAGACCTTCCCTCCCACCCTCGGGAAAAATGCCTCTCGCCTAGCCTGCTGGTCTCTTGCACCTGTCGCAGTGATGCTGGATGACGCTGGGCTGGTCTCTGGGCTTCTCTGTCCCTACCACATCACACAACAGGTTCGCCCATGTCTCCCTGCAACCCCACCCGTGGGCTAAGGTCAGGCCCACATCACGCAGGGGTACGGATGGGGGTAACAGAGGGTAGCTCCTGGACTCTGCTCTGGGGCAGCTTCCTATTCCAGCATTTTGGAAGACTGGCTTTTCCCCCTGGTAAAGAGCTCGAGCCCCTGGCCCAGGAGAGGCCCCAGAGGTGCCTGGGGTGCTGAAGAGGGCCTGGTAAACTGGGGGTCCGGCTGGCTGGAGTAAACAAGGCCCAGCCCTGTTTCTCCCTGCTGTCACCACTCTGGGTGGAGCTGGGAGCCCCAGCTGGTGGGCCAAAGCCCGCCCTCCCTTCCTGGCCTTCAGAGTTGCTACTGCTGCTTGATAGCCCTTTTGGCTCCCCACTCTCTACAGGATCAAGGTCAAACTCTGGCCCAGCCTTTGAGGCCCTCAGGGGCCGCCTCAGCATCTACTTCCAGCTGTGGCTGAATGAAGCTTCCTCTCCAACTGGACATCCCACTGGGTGAGTCCTGCCCAAGTTGTGCAGAGACCCCAGGAAGACCCTACTCTCCCACTCCGTGTAGGGATCCAGCCTCCTCCTCAAGGCAGTCCCCACTGCCTGCCTCCCCTAGTGTCAGGGAAGAGCTGCTCCTCCCAGCTCCTTCTGCCTTCACTCGCCAAGGGCCCCCTGCTAGCATGCTCCGCATTGGAGACTCTGGGACTTCCAAGACCACGGCTGTGCTCACTCAGCTTCTCAAATGCAGATTCCAGTTTGGACACCAGCGCCTAGCACGGTACTGGAGCCTGGTAAACGTTCAGCAGACTCTGGCTGGCACAGTGAATGGATCACCCAGAAACATGCAAGTACCTATCACAGACAGTTTGCTGTGGTGGGGAAAACACATATTACGGTGTCAAATAAAACTGGGCTGAATCCCAGCTCTACCAATAGCTCTGTGATCCTGGGTATGCTTCCTAACCTCTCTAGTGCTTTGAGTTTCCTTATCTGTATAATAAGATAATCCCAGCGTCACTGGACTGTCGAGGCCCTTGAGACCATTGCAGGTTGTGACCCCTGACCGGTTCTGGTTTTACATACCAATAAAGAACTGCTCAGAGAAGGGCAGCAACTTGTTCAAGGTCACACAGCAGGTGTGCAGCCGGGCTGAGGTTTGAACCAAGTCCAGCTGGCGGGGGCGGGTGGCTGCCAGGGCAGCAGCCCTGCCCTGCCAACCCAGACAGTGGCCTACCTGGGGCAGGAATGATCAGTGGGCTGTAGATGATCTCCAGCTCCAGCTGGGGTCAGGGGTGTGGGCTCAGGGCAGGCTACCCAGGCTGGTGGTGGAGGGGCCTGGGCTTCGGGCAACAAATTCCAGGCAAGGAGAACGGGGTGTGCATTCTCAGCTGGTGCTGAAGACGGACAGGCATGCCACATGGGGCCCCGGGAATGCCGGCGGCGCTGCGTGGCCGTGGCCAGGCCCGCTGTCAAGGTCTTTGCAGCCAGCCCCAAGCCCGCCTTGCACCATGTAACCCTGGAAGTCTGCTGACTGACAGCTGATGGTGTGCATGCTGGCAGCCCGAAGTCACAAACCAGGGGCCGGAGGGGCTGGCCAGGGAGTGTGGCGGTCCCCCCGCGTCCCTGCCCACAGAGCTGGGATCAACAACTGTGATTACCTCATGAAACTCGAATCCAGCCCAACCCCAACCCTGCTGTCTCCCTATGTCCTTTCTTAAATGACACCAGCCATGTCACCCCGCTCCCCCTCCGTGTGCCCACAGCGCTCGGGTCCGTTCTACCGCCATCCTCCAGCTGCCCGCCCACCATCCATCCGGACGCTGTGGGGTGCGGACCATGTGCTAGCACCGTCGCCAAGATTCTCATGGCTCAGTTGACTGAATTCCTCACAACGCAGTGAGGTATGTCCTATCATTATCTCGATTTTAATGACGAGGAAACGAGGCACAGAGAGGCCAAGCCACTAATCTGGCGTCACAAAGAGGAGTGGCAGAGCTGGAAAACCCCGAAGCCTTGGCCCGGAGTCCGTACCCTTGGTCACGTCAGTACCTTCTGCATTCAGCCACCAAAGGTGTTGACGGTGCTGTTCCCAAGGTGCCGGCCACATGGGGCCAGCTGTCACGCCCCTGACGGGAGACCCTCTCTCTGTGTCTCGTCTCTGTGGGCCGTCACGGCCCAGACCAGCTGGGGCCTTCTCACCTCTCTGCCTGATGTGGGACTCGCCCGAGCTTAGGAACCACATACATCTGGCTGCAGGCCGCCTGGCTGCGGGAACGGGGCCAAGTCACCCGCAGGGAGGAGCAGGGCTGGGGCTTGGTCTAGTCCAGCTGGCCAGACATCCAGCTCCACCAGGCCCTCTTTGGCACCCCAGGCACCTCTGGGGTCTCTACTGGGCTAGAGGCTGGAGCTCTTTACCGGGGGAAAAGCCAGTCTCCCAGAATGCTGAAATGGGAAGCTGGCCTGGAGCAGAGCCCAGGGGCCTCCTTCTGTTGCCACTGCTGGCTCCCCTGTGTACTGTGGGCCTGCCCTCAGCCAGGTGCTAGTGGGGGCTGCACCTCTGAGCCTCTGTTTCCATCTGGCGAACAGGAGAGGACCGCTCAAGGGCTTGTTCAGTGGCAGGATGGGGTGTGAAAGAGCTCTGCACATGGTAGAGAAGTCTACAGTGCAAGAGGTCATGGTAGCTCCTGGAGGGGTCCCAGGGCAAAGGTCGGGAGGGAGAGGTGGGGGTCAGAGAAGGCTCCATGGCGTCTGACCTACAGGAGCGAGTCTGCCAAGCAGAGATGGGCAGGCAAAGGGCAATCAGGCAGAAGACTCTGCAAATAAAACACAGAGCAAACCCTCCCAACCACCTCTGCCCTCGGTGGATTTGGCAAAGCACAGAAAAACCAGGCCGCCAAAGGTCAGGGAATGCTTCACACCACTGCCTGACGGAGGGGCTATAATCCCACCCCAACTGAAGCCACTGTCCCAGGCTGCTGGGGACAAGATGGATGCCGGCACTGTGGGAGGAGGGGCACGTCTCTCTCCTTGGCGGACAGGACTCCCAGAGGCGACAGAGGACTTGCCCAAGGTCTCCGGGCTGGTAAGTTACTGGTGTTACTCACACAAACTCAGTTCTTGGCATCTAATCCCGCAACCACTACGCTTCATATGGGCAGAGCTGGCTTCCTGGGCAACTGCACGGGGCCCCAAGCTTAGAAGGACCCTCTCCTGGTTTGATGCTCTGCTGTCACCGTCTAGGGATCCATAATCATTTGTGAACAATGAGACTCTCATTTTTTGTCTTGCCCTGGGCCCCACAAATTACATAGCCAGTCCCGATTCTAGTAGATTCTGACGGACACTGGTGGGGAAGCGGGGCAGGGCCAGTGAAGGAACTTTGACCTCTCTGGGACTTTGCAAGAGCTGGGCTCTGTGCTCGGTCTGCTTTGTGTCTCTAAAGCAGCCTGGCAAATCTCTGTCCTCTTCTGCCTGTCTCCTGGAGGTCCTTCCTAAATTTCTTCCCCACACACGGACTAGCCCCCCACACCAGACAGAACCCACGACTCCCTGTGCCATGGAAGCTCTGACAGGTGAGAAGCCACCAGCCCCCGCACAGCTCCTCCTCCTTGGAACACTCCTTGTGTGTGCACGGGAGCGCACGCCCGTGTGTACGGGGGACTGTGTGCGCTGCAAGGGCTTGTGCCTATCTGCTGTGGGGCGTCACCACGGTAGTCTGCGGATGCGTGCGAGTGTGTACGGGCGTGCACGTCTACCTGCGTGCATACGTGTATGCTTGCAGCATGTGCGAACCATGTCTGTGTGCGTGTGCATGTGAGGGCGTGTTCCTCCATATGTTGCCGCACGTGTCTGTGCACACGTGACCGTTCGTGCATGGGTGTGCACGCACATCTGTATCCCTCAGCATGCATGGGCAGGTTATTTTTTTATTTTTATTTTTTTTTTTAAAGATTTTATTTATTTATTTGAGAGAGAGAGAATGAGAGAGAACACATGAGAGGGGGGAGGGTCAGAGGGAGAAGCAGACTCCCTGCTGAGCTGGGAGCCCGATGTGGGACTCGATCCAGGGACTCCAGGATCATGACCTGAGCCGAAGGCAGTCGCTTAACCAACTGAGCCACCCAGGCGCCCCATGGGCAGGTTTACAAGCACATGTGTGTCTATGCGCACGAGCGTGTGTGCACATGTATTCACGGATACAGGTATGACTGTGGGTTGGGAGAATCCTCTGGAACTTATATGTGTATCAATACTTGTAGATGAGAACATCATGCCCATGTGTAACTATCACACCACCCAAATCATCTTCCTCCTCACGAAAATCTTGGCCCCCTCAGAGACACACTGGACCACAACCTGGCCCACCACCTCCAAGAAGCCTTCCTAGACTCCAGACTCCCCCATACTCACTCAGAGCTCTATCATTACCCCTCACCCCGCCCCATGGCAGCTTTCCCACACTCATGCCCCACCCCCCCACCCCGGCCAACTGCAGTCCTGCCAACTTCCCTGCCTTGGTGTCTTATGTTTTCACTCCTGCTCTGTGTCCATTGTTCCGGCCCTACCTGAGGCATCTGACCTCTTACTGTGCCCTTGGGACAGTCTCTCTAGTCTCCCTGCTTCCAGCAGGGCCCTTCTGACAGCCTCTCCAATGCAGCCACCTTCATTAGGCCCCTATCTCACTTAGAACCCTCCATGGTTCCCCACTGCCCTTGGGATCTACTTCTCCATCTTGGCATTTGTGGCCCTTTACAATATTCCCATCCCCTTGCCAACCTCATCCCCCGTCCTGCCAGGCTTTCCTACGCATCCCCTGCTCCTGTCTCCTTACAAAGCTACTCACTTTTGGGTTACCTCCTCCAGAATGCACCCCCCCCCAACCTCTCAACACTTCACTGCACTGGTACGGGGCTTGCACAACATCTGTTGTGCTCTCCCTGCTTCTCTGCCAGAGCCCAGAATGAGATGAGCCCCTGTCCCCTGTATCCTAGGGCCTGACATCGGGCCTGGCATATAGTAAGTGCTTAATACAAGCTAGGGAAACTGAAGTAGAGAGGCAGAGGGAGAGAGAACCTTATCCAGCCAACATGCCCCTCCTCTAGAAGGGGCCCTAGGTACCCCCTCGGGGGCCCCAGAGGCCAGGCCTGATTCGTGTCACATCCTATCCACAACTGAGGCGCAGCCCCAGGCCCCTGCAGCCCCTGTCATCTTATAAGAGTCCCCTCCCTTTGCCGTGAGTTGGGTTAGGATCCGGCACTTCTGAAGACCCTGTGACTGCCTCAGTTCCTGCCCCCAGGAGGAGGCTAGCAGAGGTGGGCATGGCCAGGGACAGGATGGTCCAAGGATTAGGGACTGTGCACTGGAGCCACATCGACCCAAAGGTGAACCCCATGGGGGCTCAGCCAGGTACACGACCTTGGGCAAGTTACTTCCCAACCCCAGGCCTCCGTCTTCTTGCCTATATAATGGACCTGATTCCAGCACCTGCCTCACAGGTTGGTGTGCAGATGGAAAGAGTCAATAACTACACAGCACTTAGCGCCGTGCCTGGCACCCAGTGACGCGCTCGGCACATCCGCGCGTCCGCCATTATTCTCAAGTACAGAGGGGAGGGCAGGGGAGGGACAGGCCCGCCTAAGGCCACACGGGCCCTGGCAACAGCATAAAACCTAACATCCAAGTCCCAGGCCAGGACACAAGCCCCTCCACTGTCTGAGAGGAGGGGGGCCAAGGAAGAAGTGAGAACTGAGAAATAAGCCCCATCCCCTCATTCCTCAGTGCTGGCGGCCCAGCTGCCCGCTCCCCCGGCCCCGCAGCAGCAGACGCACAGTGCCAGGGGCCAGCCCGTCCTGCTTACCTGATGAGGCCTCTGCGGACGACCGGGACTTGAGGCTGCTAAGGGCGTCAGGAAAAGGAGGCCAAGGTGGGAAGAAGGCGACGGCCCCCGCGGTCCGACGGGGTGGAGCACAGCAGTGCAAATCCTGCGGGACAGACCAGAGGGCGCAGTGAGCTCCAAGCCAACCTCGCGGGCGGCCCCCACCTCCTCCACTGACCTCCGGGCCCTGCCTTCCCCGGGCTCGGCTGGCCATCTCCTGGAAGGCTGAGCTGGCCCCCCAAAGTGGAGCCATCCCAGAAACTGGACGCTGCCCCCCACCTCCCCAGCCAGGGCCTGTCTCCTGAACTTGGTGGCAGAGGCCCGGCCCGGGCCCCAGCACCGAGGGCCGGCCCTCCGCAGCCGGGCAGCGAGAGCAGCAGCTTGCAGGCACACACACACATCGGTGCTGCAGCCGGCCCAGGGCCCCGGGCGCCCGGCCTTGGGACATGTCTGGTGCTCTGCTCCGAGCCCTCTCCCCCACTGCTCTTTCAGAGCCCTGCTGGCCTTCAAGACGCTGCTCAAGTGCCTCCACGGAGCCCTCCCGGACAGGCCCTTCCTTTCCTTGTTCACCGTCCGGGGGCTTGGGGTATGGCTGACCGTGTCCTCTCCAGCTTTCTGGAGGCCGGTCTCCTCCCTGGGCGGAGCTTCTGGACCACAGGAATGAGGTCAAGTTTATCCCTCTCCTCTGAGGCTAGCAAGGCCAGGGATTGTTGGAGGGATGGATGGACAAACAAATGAGTGATTGACAGACGGTGCAGTGAAGGTGTTTAGTGAATAAGATGAATAAAACTGGCCAACTGACGTGTGTCTTGAAGATTTATTTATTTATTTATTTATTTAAAATTTATTTATATGAGAGAGTGAGAGAGAGTGAGCAGGGGGAGGGGCAGAGGGAGAAGCAGGCTCCCCACTGAGCAGGGAGCCCGATGTGGGGCTCGATCCCAGGACCCTAGGATCATGACCTAAGCCGAAGGCAGACGCTTAACTGACTGAGCCACCCAGGTGCCCCTGATGTGTGTCTTGAAATCAGGAAGCCACTGAGCTCTCCAAGGGCCTCGTGATGCCCTTCCCTGTTAGATTCTAGAATACAGCATTCAGGTTGGGGAGAGGCAAGAGACTTGGTGAGGCTGATACTCTTCTCTGTTGATTCCCAAATGCAGAAAGCAAGGCCCTGCTGGGGAAAGGGTTTCTTCCCAGGGTCTTGCAGCAAGAGAGAGGCAAGGCCAGAGGTAGACCCCAGTCTCCCTGGGGACTGCTTTGCTCATTGCCCAGAGCTATCTCGGATGGAGGCCACCATGGCAGCCCCTCCAGCTCTTGCATCCTCGTGTGTCAGTTCTGCAGGCACCCAGCTTCTCTGAGTCTTGGGGGTCTGGGAGGCCATCTGGTCTGACGGCCCTATATCCAGACCCTACATCTGGTCTGATGGCCTGTGGCTCAAGGTGGGCCCACTGGGGACATTACAGGGAGCCTCAGGGTCAGAGATCTTCAGCCAGGGGGACTTTCTAAAAGCCCCATGGACACCTCGCTCCCCTCCACAAAGCCTTTGCCGGCTTCCCAAACATGGCTGGAGGGGCATGCACTGGTCACCACCTTAGAAACTAGTTTGGAAGTATCTCCCACCCTGTGGCTTATCAGCAACCCAGCAATTCCACTTCTAGAGATACGTGTGCATGGGGGCACCCAAAGATGTGTACTAGAAATGTTCAGAGCAGTGCTATTCGTAAGGGCCAAGAACCCCAAAGCCTCCCAGATGGCCATCAACCATAGAATAGATACCTAGTGTGTCCACACAATGGAATAAATACCACACAGCAATGAGAACTAAGGATCTGCAACTAGATCCAATGATAGAGAAATCTTACAAACCCAACAACCCAAAGAAGCCAGACACAATAGAGAACATACTTAAGGGGCCCATTTACAGAAAAGTCAAGAACAGGCAGACTACTCCGTGTTTGTGGTCGACTAAATATGGTGACAGATTCTTTGCAGCAGTAACTCCTTTCAGAGGGGGGAGGGTAGTCTATTCTCTACCCCCCGGATCTGGGCTGCAGTTGAGACTTGTTTTGATCAATAGGATTTAGTGAAAGGAACAGTTTCTGGCTTACAGAGACTAGGCCTTCAGGCACACATTGTTTATGGCCTTGGCCCTGTCGGAGGCCAGTCTCCTCTACTGGAGAATGGGGGGACAACTGAGGCCACCCAGCCAACAGCCAGCACTGACTGCCAGATGTGACTGAGCCCAATGCCAACCTTCTGGTCCAGCCGGCCCTTCGGGTGACTAGAGTCACATGAGCCCAAGGGAAACCAGCAGAGGGACTGCCCAGGCAAACCCCAGAACTCAGAGACATAATAAATGGTGGTGGTTTGTTTGAAGCCACTAAGTTTTGGGGTGTTTGTATTGTTGGGCAGCAATAGGTGGTGGAGAGCATGCTGTTGGAAATCAGGAGTCATTGTCCTGGAGGGGAAGCAGGGACTGGGAGGAGGCACACAGGGGGTTCTAGGGCATCTGGAATGTTCTTCATCTGTGTGGTGGTTACATGACTGTGTTCATTTCATGACAATCTGTCAAGCTACACTTCGGATAGGCACACTTTTCTGCATGGACATAATACTTCAATGGAAGCTGAAAACAAATAAACCTTCTGTGGCTCTCCACCCAGCCATACCAGGTCCAGCCCCCCCTGCTCTGCCCACCTCGCTAGCCCAGCCCCTGCCCTGCTGGCTTCATCTCACTTTCCCCTGCACACTCACAGAGCCGCCTCACACCCCTACCCCTGGGATGCCTTTGCTCTTCTCTCCATGATTCAAGCCGGAGGGCAGGTGGCACCTCCTCCTGGAAGCCTTCCCTGACTGCCCGCAGGCTTTGCCCAGGTATCTAGACTCACGCAGCTCTCTCTCTGGGGCTGGGCCTTCCTGAGCATGGATTAGTCTTTTGCTGTCTCGCCAGCTGTCAGAGCTCTGCAAGCAAGAGCGCTGTCAGGCTTCAGTGGCACCCTTCCTCCTCTTCCTCCAGGGTCAAGACCTACGCCCCACCCCACCCCCAGAGTGATGCTGTGATGACCAGAGCAGGTTTCGGTGAAGGGGCACTGGGGGGACTGGTGATCACAAGATGGGTTGTATGCCCGCACCTGCCAAGACCCAGGCTCCTCCCACATACGTCGAGGGTGGGGCTGAATTTGAGGGTACAATGAGGGTCTACGCAATGGAGGAGGGCTTGAGGGGTGCCCCGTTTTGCAGTACACAATGACACCTGTGAAGTGTGTACCACTCCTTCCCTCTTAATGATCTACTAAAATAAAAGAGCAAGGCTGACATGCAGTCAGTGCTGTCTCTCTGCCGAAACAATGAAAAAGACCAGGCAAAGCGGAGGACGAGCTGTAATGCCAGACAGATGGGGCCTCGGCTCTGCTACAAATCCTTGGATGTACTGACTTGTCTCTATCAGCGAGCGCCTAGTGAGAAGGAGGAGCCCTCCCCTGTTCTGGCTCCCAGCCTGGAGGTACCTTGGGTCTCAGTGGACCCCCAGCGCCAGGGCCTCAATCCTCAATGCCCCTCTCTGGGCCCCCAGCCCCATCTTTGCAGTCCCAGCTCTGTTCTTAATGGATGCATGACCTTGGGGGAGTTTCTTCTGGTCTCAGATCCCTCACTGTCATCCCAGAGATCTGGCTTAGTCAACAATCTCTGATGAGTCACATTTTTCTCTCCCACGGGAAGCCTGGCCCCTGACAGGCCAAGGCGGTTCTGAAGCCCAGGTCTCTTTCTGCCTCCCTCCAGGTCCCCGCTGTGCCGGGGATGGTGTCTGCCCACTCCCTCCCCACCCCCATGCCTGGGCTATCCCTGGGACATTTTCTCTGGTACCCGGAGTGTTTTTCTAGGAAAGGAAGCTCCTTGCCCAACAGAGAGGCACAGATAAGCCGGAGGACAGCCAGAATGGGAGAGGTCCTAGGAGAGGTGGTCTGTCCTGTGGCAGAGGTAACTCCACACACGAGGACAGCCTGAGTGGGACCAGCCTAACGTCAGAGGGACCCCTGGACTGAGCACACTTTCCACAGGTGCGTGTGCTGTCTCCCCAGGGGGGTGAGGGCCCTGTCCCCAGAGATGTGCAAGCAGTGGGAGTGGCCACGTGGTGCTGTGCGTGCTCTGAGCACCGGAACTAGAGCTGAACTCGACATTTCCCAACCTCCTCTGACGATAAGAATCACCTGGGCTGCCTGGTAAACCCACAGCGTCCCCAGGCCTCTCCCTTGAGAATGGAAGGCTGTGGGTCTGGAATGCAGCCCAGGAATTTAAAATTTTAACAAGTCCTCCCAGGGGATCCTTTGCATCTGGAAAGTTTGGGGGAGCACTGGCAGATGACCTTCCTGGTCCCCTTGGGCCCCGAGATTAGTGATTCCGAGTTGCCCACTCCAACACCAGCCCTACCCCATCTGGAAGATAAAGCTGGCAAGAGAGTAACTGCATCATTAAAAGAAAAATGATTTAAAAGCTTTAGAAGGGGGCAAAGATGTTGGGGGAGGGGGTTCTCAGCCCCCAGCAGTGCTAACTGGAGCTCCTTCCTAGCCCCCCCGGGCCCCCCAGAGTCATCCAGAAAAGCTCGGCACTGGGAGGGGGGGGAGGCAAGCGGACAGCTGTTCAGCTGCTGCTCAGTGAGACCCGGAAAAGCAATTATCTTGCTCTTAGCAGCGAGGCGCTGGCTTTTACCCGCCCCTCCCTCCTCCCTCCCTCCCCCTTCACACACACACACACACACACACACACACACACACACACACACACACACACACACCCCCAGGCCACAGGCCCCCAGCTGGCTCTGAACCTGCCTCCTCCCACCCCCAGCCTCCAGATCCCTCTGACTCGCTCAACCTCCGTCCTCAGAGCCCGTTTCCAACACTTAAATCATTTAGCCCGCTAAACCGGAGACGGCAAAATGGGTGCTATTTCTTAAAAACATACAGAGAGCGTATTAAATTATTGATAGCCATTAAACAGGGGGAAAAAATTAAACAGCTCTCAGCTCTTATCAATCATTCATGCAGTTTCCACTGGGGTGTTTTCTGGAGAGTGATCACACGGCCAACCCAGGGAGCCAGCTCCTGCCAGCAAGGAAGGAGCTGGGCTGCATGGAGGCGGGGAAGGGTCCCTTACAGCCCCCTAGCAAATCCCCAGGCCCAGGATATGCGGCGGGGGGGGGGGGGGGGGGGCGGCGCTGGCACAGGGAGGTCAGCCTCTCCGCTGGCAAACTCCCTCCTCCCCTCTCCACCACATCATTAACAAAGGTACACTCCAACACTGCCTTTAGGAACCCCTTCATTAAATCCTGCAGGCCTTTCCTGAGCGTCTACTATGTGTCAGGCATGCATAGAGCACAGATAAGCTCAAAGCACTCACACAGGTAACCGTGGGAGCCCTCTGCAGGGAAAGGTGACCACAGGACCTTGTGATAGGGGTCCTGGTGGAGATCCAGAGGGCAACTCAGAGGAAAAGGGGGCAGCGTCAGCTGGAGGAGGGGCTGCAGGGGAAGGCTTCACCAGAGAAGTAATTCTTGGGTAAATTCTTGCCCAGAGGGCAAGTCCAGGAGGGGCATTCCAGGAGAGTGGTCCAGCGTGGGCAAACGCACCGCAGCCTGTGTCTGAGTGCTCCGTCCTGTCCACAGCCCCGTGCGTCTTCAATGGCGGTTACTGGCCGTGTGGGGTTAGGGGCTTGGCTGTCACCTCAGCCTCTCCTCCAGGCACTGTTCAAACCCAGGCCAGCAGCGTGGACAGGCAGGAGGTTGGGGTTCACCCCAGCCACCCAGGGCAACGGCACCGCCACCCCCGTACATAGATCCATTTCCTGGCTCTGACTCAGGACACCTAAGCCAGCGTGACGCAGGCCACGGAGGCCACAGGGCCGGGACACTGCCGGTCTCCCGGCCACAGATAGGCCTGGCAGAGTTACCCTTTGGAGATGTGCTCCCTGTGGCTGCTGAGCTGGGCCAAGGCCCCGGGCACCAGGGCCTCAGGAGCCAGCAGATACCTGATACCGCCCCACCCCTCCGCTTGGGGACCATCCACAACCAGGGGCCATTTGAGGCTCCGAGGCCAGGCTGGGCGACTGGCGGCCGTGGGGAACAAAGAGGCAAGGCCCATGCCTGCCCCAGCCCCTGCCGGCCCAGCACACTGGGAGAGCCACATTCTTGAATGCCTTTCAGAAGCTCTCACTTCTCAGGAGCCGGGAGCAGGGAGCTGGGAGCCGGGAAGAGACCCTGCCAAGTGTTGATAGCACCCTTGCCAGGGAAAGCTGCCGTCACAGGGAAACATTCTGGGGAGAGCGGTTGTTTACCACCAACGCCTGGGACTGTCAAGAAATAATCGGAAGAAATTAAATTTGCAAAGTTGAAGATATAAAGGAAGCCTCCTCCCCAGGCCCCTGGACATTTCAACTTGGAGGATTAGGCTGCTCTCTTTTGTCTGATTTGGAGAAATATCCTTAAATCTGCAGGGGGGGGGGATATGTGTGCAACCAGCCAGGATGGCGGGGGGCCTGAGCTGTGTCTGGGCTCTGGCACTCACCCTCCCCTCTCTGGGCTTCAGTCTGCTCATCTGCAAAGTGACAGATACACATTGGGAATCAGTAAGACCACATGATCATACCGGACAAGGGTAAGCTCCGGGCGGTCTGTCCAGTCTACAAGGAACACGCTGGGCTGGGTGGGTCTGAAAAGGTCATTGGCCATCTCCCTGCCTCTACACTGACCCATACTCACGCTCTCAGCACCCTCCCCTGGATTGCTACATATAACCCCTTCCCTCTACCCCACCTCCACCCAGGTGCAGGGACCCATGAAGGGCTCGGGCCTGAGCCTGCACAGAGCAGGCTGCCATGAAAAGTTTGCTGACCAGCAGAATCAAGACACGAATGGGCAAATGACCCAAAAACGCAAATTGAAAACACTTGTCCCTGCTCAGGTACCAGTCCTGACTGCCCCTTACCAGCTCCTCCCACTGCCAAATTCCTAAGTCCTCAAAGCCCTTCATCTATGAGTCGAGTCCACACTTCTAGACATCTCTCACACCCTCCACACTCCAGCCACACCACAACTATTCAACCTCCTCTAACAACTTCCCTTGGACTTTCATGCCCCAGGGCCTTTGCATGTGTTATTGCTTTCTCTACCCAGCCAAGTCCTGCTCTGGGTGAAGCTCTATTTCCTCCTTGTAACTGCTGCAATATTTTCCGCATTACACTAAACTGGACTCCGTTCACACTTGCTCTGAACTAAACGGGGGCACCACGAACACAAATAGGGTTCCTTCCATCAGCACTCGGCACATGGGGTCAGAGAGGGGCCTCTAACTTTACTACATACAAACTAACCACTCCAGCCCCTGGCCTACGGCCCACAATCAGTTCTTCCTCATGGCCAACCTGCATCACTCCTGCTTTCATTTTAAAAGCCATTCCCTGGATAGTGGGTGAGATGTTCTCAGCCAAGTGTAAATGAGACTGTACTCTTGGAGCTCCCAGAGCCGAGGCAAGGGGCAGGCTTGGAATTTCCAGGCAATGGCCAGCAGAAATTGGCCACAAATGAATCATTAACTCTCGAGTCGAGAGCTCTGAGTGGCTGGTGCCAAAGTCTCGGGCTCTGGCCTGTGTGGGCCACTTGGCCTCGCTTGGCTCCGGCCTGGGGGTGGCCCCGCCCCTCGCTGGCCATCTGCTTCATCCCACAGCCACTAGTCACTGAGAGCCGAGGCCATCTGGGCCAGAGCAGCCCAGATGTCTTATGGGAGAAGGCATGCCTTTCCCTAGGAATGACTCCAAACCTTTGCCCACACACTTCTATCTTTCTGGAAGGCTATCCCTTCCAGTGCGCTAAATACCCCTGTCCTTCAAGGTCTGGCCCCAGCCTGTCCTGCCTCCTCTCTTCCCTGCCCACCTGGGCCCATCTTGTCCACCATAACCTCTGAGCCCCTGTAGCCCTGGCCTGGGTGTCAGGGGCTTGTTTTTTCAGCAAAGCCCTTGCCAGGATGGGGACTCTGCACCTCTTCTGGACCCCAGAAGCTGACATGGGGGCAGGGCACAGACCAGGGAGCCCACACGTGATAGGGATTATGCATGGGCTCAGGCTGCAGCCGGCAAAAGAAAGTGCCTGGGCTGGCTGCAGGGTCTGCAGACCCCACCTAGCTCAGGTGAGACATCATGTCCACCTCCGGGCCTCCTTCTCAGGGCCGCAGGCCAGTGGGGGTGGGGTTGAAGCAAGAGTAGAGGCGACCGCTGGCCTCCGGCTGGGGAGCCAGGTGGCCGTGCGGGGCTGGGCACCTGGTTCCCAGGAGTCCGCCGAGGTCAGCGCGGACCACGGGGCGCCATCCTGCAGGCCGGGGTGTGATTCCGCCACACCTCCTCTAAGCTGCCCCGAAGAGGGGCCTGGACTCTTGGGTGGGGACGGACGGATGTGAAGTCTGGAAACATAGGTACTATTGGAATGTGATGTCATGGGTCATTCGCTATGCGTTCATCTGTGCTTCCGAACCCAGCGTCCACCGCGTGGCAGTTAGGCTGGTGACACCAACGAACACCGCCAACTCGAGCGGCCGCTGCATGTCAAACTCAACACACATTTCTCACGGATCCTGCCAGCACACCACGGTACATACTATCACTATGCCCATTTCAAAGATGAGGAACGCACGCTTCCTAGAGATCCAGGTACCAGGAAGTTCGTGCCGAAGTCCCAGGGCTACACTGTGGCAGCGCGGGGATTGGATGGAGGCCAGGCCCCAGCACCCGCCCCACACCCACGTGCCCAGAGCCCCTCATCTTGCACACGCAGAGCCGGAACCAGTGCCCTGGGCACCCCACCCTTCACAGGGCTCTTTTCTCATCTGACTCTCAGCAGAGCCCCAAGAGAGGGCCAGCAAGGGTGACTATGACCACGTCACAGACCGGGAGAGTGAAGCTTGATGGGGAAGGGCCCTGACTTAGCCAGCAGCTTTTCTACTCCTCGAATCCTTGCGATGCTGTTGGAACTGCTTTATGGATGGGAGGACGCTGAGGACGGGCTAGGCCAAGCTTGCTGCCATGCGCTGGGGACAGAGCCTGGGTGTGTGACCTGCTCTGCCCAACTCCCAACTGGGCTTCTCCCATGACACGGGGCTGTCCCCAAGGCCTGGCACAGCATTCGTGTGGGCTGCTGAACCCAGTGGGGAGAGGAGACTCAGGGGTGCTACATGGGGGCCTGGGGACTGGTGCTGCGTCCCCCCCCCAGCTTCCTCCTGTGGGAGTGGGAACGGGCTGGAGTACCCCTGAGCATGAGCCCACCTCCCCACTTCCCCACAGGACTCTGGGCCACGGCACTCTGCTTTCATCTACCATGGCAGAGTCTCAGGATGAGCCTACCGATCAGGATAGGGCGTCTCAGCCAGCCCCACTGCTCGCCGTGTGTCCAAGCACGTGTATACGGGTGTGTGAGTGTGGATGGCATCGATCTGGGGAAGACAGGAGTGTGCAAGGGGAGCAGGTGGGCAGGCGGCCATCCGCAGGACTGCGCAAGAAGCCCCTTGCCGCCGCTATGCCCATGGAGTCAGGCCTGTCCAGAACAAGCCCATAAATCAGGACGCTGCCTGCCACAACCATTAAATCACTGTCCGTGGGACACAGCGCTTAGCGGGGGAAGCAGCCCCATCAGGCCCAGGCCCACCATCTGGGGTGCGGGGTGGGGGGGTTAGCTGGCGTTGGCTCAAGGCCGCCCCCAATCAGACCTTACTCCTGCTAGCCCACGAAGCCCCATCTCCCTCTGCCTTTGCTCTGGTTCTACCCTTCTTCCTCTGCTCTCAGCCAGGGACCCCTTATTTCACCCCCCAGGCTGAGGGCTGCTCTCTCACCCCCAGCCCTGAAGGCTTCCCCCAGCGACCTAGGTGTGCCAGGGGTACGGGTGGTGGACAGCCCACTTCTGGGCAGGAATACTGACTGGGCTGCTGTCACCGGCCCTCGCATGAGTCATCCCCTCCTCCTGGCCTCACGTTCCCTGTCTATAAAGCGGAGACTGGAACAGGCCCTCGTGGGGCTGCTCGTCCTGAGGATCTGACGCCCAGGGAAAAGATCCTCCGTGGAGGCTGATTAATTATGACTATTAATAATACAACCATCTGTATCTCGTGGCAGAGCAAGGATGATTAAAACGGCCCCATGCCCCAGCGGCAGAATAAATGGGTCTCCGGGTGGGCCGGGGTGTCAGCACCAGTGTGCGAGCAGATCCATGGTGGCTGTGTTTTGGGGTGGGGGGGGCTGTTTATACTGCACTGCACAGAGAGATGCAGGGAGGAGAAAGACAGGCAGGCAGATAGACAGACAGATGGCCGTGAGCTGGCTCATCAGCTGAGGAGCGAGGGACAGTTAGCTCATGCCAAGGCTCTTGGGCAGGATTTTCTCAGCCTACCCCTGGAGCAAACCAACTTGGCCTTTCCACTTCTCTTCAACACCCTCCAGCCCCCACCCCAGAGTAGAGCCCAGAGGCCTCAGTTGCAGGAGTCAACAAGGGAGTAAGGGATGGGGATATCCTTTATCCATAGAAGTTCTGGACACTTGTGATCTGCCAGGGTTGGGCCAGCCCCCCTGAGCCAGCGCTCTAGGAATAGACCTGGGCACCACCCATTCCATGGCTCTGTTCCCTGGACACTCAGGTCCCCCTGCCCTCCACAAGCCTTGCCCTAATAGCCTCCCTCTAATGGGTAAGCCTTTCTCAGCACCCCCTCATGCACTGGGACTGATGCATGCTGTCCCTACTCCCACCATCCCATGGGGTCCAGCGCACCCTGGACCTCGCCCATCCACCTGAAATACTTTCTCGGTATACGTATCCACCTCTCACCTCACATTCACCAGACCATGAGATGCTCTTGTTGACCCACCTCTATGATCCCTCAGTGCCCATGATCAGGACATGGCCCGGGAGGGGGACCCCTTGCACTGCACTCACCAGCTGGCCCTTGAGAACCCTCACCCTGAGCCAGGCACTGTTAACCTGTTAATAGTCACAACAGCCCTATGTTGTATTTATGCCCATTTTATAGATGAAGAAACTGAGGTACGGAGAGATCAAGGGCCTTGCCAAAGGTCACATGGCCAAGAAGTGGTTGAAATGCAAAGCAGGCCATTTGGCTCCAGAGCTCCTACCCACTAGGCTACAAAGATTCCAAATGAGTGAGGGAAGGAAGGGAGAGAGGGAAGAAAGGAGGAAGGGAAGGAAGGAAGTTAGTTGGTTTAAACATCAGGATGCATAAATTTAGTCTTTTGAGCTTTCTTTGTGAGTAGAAGGTGAAATGGCCAGGAGATGAGTGCCAGGTCTCTGCATTAACTAGCCGTATGACCTCAAGCAAGTCACTTGCCAACTCTGGGCCTCAATGTCCTCATCTGTAAAATGGGGACATATGGGGCTGCCTCACCTACTGATCAGATATGAGAGCAGTGGTAGAGCGAGCACCCAGAGGACAACAGAGCATGACCATGACGTCTGTATACATGGCAGCCAGGATTTCCAAGCCAGAAGCCTGCGTGCCTGCTCTGGTGGGGACCCCAAGAACAACGGATGGGGGGTATGAAGCTTTGGATGCACACTGACTATTCTCGGGTCTGTCAACCCACTTTCTGGGCACCTACCCAGTATGCAGCCTAGGGCTAGCCACGGCATATACAGATCAGCACACGGGCTGCAGGAGCCTGGCCTACAGTGTGGTTGGGGGGCGCCCCCTGCCTCCTGGGCTGCCCACGGAGCACCTGCTTCGTTCCAACGGGAGCTTCTGGCTCCATCGCTGGCTGACCACCATGCCTGGTGCTGGCGACGCGGTAGGGACCGAGGCCAGCCACAGGCTTGGAGGAGCTCCCGAGTGACAGGAGGTCAGGCATGTCACCAAGCTCCCTTCCCGCACCATGGCAGCCATTAACAATCAATCCCCATACTCTCTTTCAGAGTCAAACGTGACCTTAGAATTGCTTTTCGAAATAGCACTCCGGGCTGTCCCTCCCAGCTGGGGCAGAAAACAAAACCTATGGTATTTGACATGCCTGCTGGTGGAGCAACTCCTACCCTCACCAGTAAGGTCTGGACCCTGGCAGAGGGACCCCTGCGGCCCCTCTGTTACGAAGCGTAGTGGTCACCTGCGAACGTCAGGCGGGCAGAAGACGGTTTGCCAGAGTGTTCTTCTAATCGCCCGTCCCCGTCCACTCCTCTACGAGGAGACAGAAGGTGAAGGAGGTTGGCAGGGGACTGGGAAGACAAGGACAATGTGAACAGTGCACTGGCCCCATGTGTCCCAGCCGCCTACCTGGTTTTTGTCAATTCCTCCTGCCATCTAGACTGCCATTTGTTTAGTACTGTTCTTTTTTTTTTTTTTTTTAAAGATTTTATTTATTTATTTGTCAGAGAGAGAGCACAAGCCGGGGGAGCGGCAGGCAGAGGGAGAAGCAGGCTTCCTGCGGAGCAGGGAGCCCGATGCGGGGCTTGATCCCAGGACCCTGAGACCATGACCTGAGCCGAAGGCAGAAGCTTAACCCACTGAGCCACCCAGGTGTTGCTTAATATAGTTCTTGAACTCAACTCACAGTTTTTGCTAAAGTACATTTATTTAAAAAAAAAAATCTTTATGGTCTTACCTTAAATACACAGTTAGCCTCCCTCACCAGGAATAGAAGTTGAACATAAAAGCCATTGCAAGGAGAGTGGACCGTGGCATTACTCTGCTGCCCGTCTGCTGGAGGCTCCAGGGCCCCGGACTCTCTCTGTTGGAAAGGGAGGCCAGCAAGCATCCCAGGCCCTGGAGGCTGTCCTCAAAACAGCCAGAAGACTGGAGAGGACAGGGTGGGGCAGGGGGCAGAGGGGTTTTCTCAGTCGTGACAAATGTAGCCCATGAACCCCCGACGGTCACCTTTGTGTACCTTTGAGGAGCAGTGCAGTGACACTTGCCGGCTCTGAGAGGCGGTAGGTGATAGGTCTCTGATACCCAGATGAGGAAACAAGAGGCTCAGAGAGGTGAGCCTGCTGGCCTGAGGTCACACAGCAGTGAGCGGCCAAGCCAGGCCTCTGACTCGGGCCTCCTGACCGAGTGCAAGGCTTCCTCCCTTTCTGCTGCCCCTACCATCTCGATGCCACCTGGAGTCACTTAGGCAGAGGGAGTCACTCTGACCCGCGGCTGGTGTGGTAACGGTTTTTACACCTGAGGTTAACAACTGTGATTTAAGAGGTTATTTGTCTTAATTTTCGGGAATCAGTTTCTCAGGGAGGAGATAACTAACACATCGGGCTTGGGAAGCTAGTCTTTTTAGAAAATATTTATAGCGTTTCAAGACAGTTTGGTGGCAAATGGATACAGCATCTGCTATTTTCCGCACTTTCCACCACAGCTCCAAAACCCAGAGCAGTCAAAACACACACACACACACGCACACACACACACACACGCACACATGTGCGTGCACGCACACACACACAACCACAATAGCAACCACATCGATGCTGATAGGAAATCCCAGCCCATCCCTTCTTGGAGAAATAAAACACAAAACAAAACTGGCGTGAGTTCAGGGCTCATTACTGCCTCTGGTTGGAGCCCCAAAGTGCCTCTCCTAGCAATACCTAAGCTGATGCTCAGAAAGCCAAGGCCAGTGGGCCAGTCCCCAAGGCCACAGCGAGGTTCACTGCCTCCAGAGTTAGGTTTGGCAGGACGCCCAGACCCAGGATTGTGGCTCTCAGAGGAAGCCAGACAGCAGAAGAGCCCCTCCCCTGAAATTTGGATTCCTGCTGTCAACTGAAGAGGGACAGGGAGAAGGCAACCTCCAGAAGCCAAAGACATTTCATGAGCTAGAAGCTGAGCTTCTGAGGTCTCTCTCCTCACATTACCTCCACAGTTATTCATCCCTCTGACGTCAGTGACGCTTAGGACCCCATTTTGCAGATGGCAAAACTGAGGCTTTAAAAATCCTAGTGATTTTCCTGAGGACACAACTGCTTGTATGGTAAGCTGGTCCTTTTGACCTTCCACAGGCAATCTGGCATTTCCGACTGATCTCCTGTGACCATCCTTCAGGTGGCTTCTATGCCATACTCATCGGCACCCCAGGGACCTGCAAGGCATCTCCGCAGCCCCGTCTTTACCTGCATCACGGCCCTCAATACCAATCCTCTGTAACCAAAATGCAGCATCTCAAGCTATAGGACCCTGAGGACCTTTCGCTCCATCCTAGCATCAGGTGGGAATTCCAAGGCCCAGACTGGGGAGGGGACATATTCAGGGTCACACAGCTGGCTGATGACAAAATGAAGGCAAACCAGGTTTGTTATTAAAAATCCCAAATGTGCTGGGGCACCTGGCTGGCTCAATCAGTAGAGCATGGGACTCGATCTCGGGATCGTGAGTTCAAGCCCTACACTGGTGTACAGCTTACTTTAAAAAAAGTCCCAAACATGTTGCTAACTCCCTCTGTCCTTGGCATCCTGGTTCAGACACACGAGGACCCACGGTTACTTCACAATAAGTCAATCCAGCTGAGAAGAAGGCTTGGTTGGGGACACACAGGCCTTGGGTCAAGCCGACGGCAAATGGTGCTCCAACATCCCCCAGCAGCGTGCCTTCTGGTCCATGCAGCCTAGCCTTTTGGGCAGAACCTTCAACCCCCTCTGCCCCAAGGATGCTGACACTGCCCACCTCCACCCACGCCCGCTTCCAAGTCAGGGAACCGGAAGGCCCTCATCCATCATGCACTGGGACAAAACCCCAGGCCAGGCCCCAAGGGAGCAACCGCCCACACAGCCTGGCTGGAGGCTGGCAGAGAGCCCCCAGGAGGAGAGCCGTGCCAGACTGGGGCCTGGCACTCCCCAGGCGGCTGCTCCCTGAGCAACCCTCTGGACTCAAACGTTGACAGGTATAGCAACACAAAGCATCCACAATAGCCTGTTCCCCAGATCCTGTTCTGCCTCCATCCTCTACTGGCCCCTTCTGGATCAACTGCCCTCTCCCCACCCCAACAGCCCAGGCATCAAATGCAGAAGTCGAGGAGCCCTCCTTCATTCTGGTGCTCCCTTTCAGCCAAGCCATCTGCCACTTCCACCGTCTACCCTCCCTGGGTTCTAACCTGCCCACCTCTCGCCAGCTCCTTTGCCTGGACGAGGGTAACAGCCCTTCACTGGCCTCCCACTCTCACTTCCTTGCAGGCATGGAGCAAACCTTTTCCTGTTTATAGCCCTCCCCAAGGCATCCCTACGGCCCACACACCCTGTGCTTCTGGCCCCTGCCCACCTCACCAAGTACACTGCCTGCTCCTGCACCATGGCTGCTCTCCAGCCCCACTGGTTTTCCTGCCCCAGGGCCTTTGCACCTGCCGTTCCCGCTCACCACCTCCTCCCCCCAGCATGGAGCTCCATTTTATTTAAGTTTCTCAGGGGGTCCTTCCTAATAGCCCTTGTCTAAAGTACATGCCCCTCACCCACCCCAGTCACTCCACAACATCTAACTCTGTATTATTTCTGTACCGTACGGACTGCAAGCTGATTGTTGTTGAAGCATGTACTTATTTGTTAATTGTCTCTTGTCCCCACCCCGATGACGTTAGTCCCGGAGGGTCAGCACCTTGCCAGGCTGGCTCCCTGCTCTATAGTTAGCAGCTAGGATAGTGCCTGGCACCAAACCGATGCTCAGTGAGTGTTTGTTGAAGGAACAAGTGAGTGAGCATCCATGATCTCGTCAGCTCAGCTCCCACCCCCATAGCCAAGTTGGGAATGATCTCACTTCACTGAGGGGGGCATAAATGAGATACCAAGAAGTGCCCCACATGCCCGCGAGCACTCAGCGGTGGAAGTGGCAGCATGTTCCCTTGGGACCAGGCCTCCTGATGCCCAGACTGAGGAAGGTACGAAGATTAGAGAATAAGAGCCCATGGAAAAAGCATGAAATTGTGTGGCTCCAATATTTCTCTTGAAACTTGAAATGTCGCCTCTCTGAAAACCACATCCTGCCCCTTGTGAGCTGGGCTTGGCCTCAGCTCCCGGCCGTGGGCAGCCTCGCTGAGATCCCCCACCCTGCTCCTTCTCTTAGTGGGTCCCGGAATCCACTGGCCCAGCCCCGAGGCAGACGGCGGGGAGAGGGGGGCAAGGGAGGCCTCCTCTTCCTGGTGGGGCAGGAGGAGGGGGCTGAGCCAAATGCGGGTCACGCTGCTGCGCCCACAGCCCTCCGAGAGCTAAAAATAACTATGTTTACACACTCCCAGAGCTGGGATTTCTGCCTCCCTGTCAGGAGGGGTTCAGGACCTCGCTGTGTCCGCATTACCCACGGCACATCTTCCACTGGGGCGGGGCGGTACCTGGTCCAACGCAGGCGAGGACCAGGGCTTTCTGGGTTTGCTTCCTCGGGTTGTTTCAGGAGGAGGGAGGTAAGGAAAGCGGCGGGAGCTGAGAGCCCATCAGGAGGGAGCTTACCGCTCCTCCCCCCGGGGGTTAGAGACACAGCTAAAGCAGGGAGTACAGAGAATGTGGCCAGAACCTGAGCCTTGTGGATGCCCGGCCAGTTTATCTCAAAGCTTTGGGGGCCAGGGCGCCACGGAGAGCCTGGGGACTGGTGGGTTGTCCAATTCGCTGTGTGAGCTTGTGCCGGCCACTTGCCCTCTCTGGTCGCCAGTCACTGCTCTGCAAGAGGGCAACTGGCAGTGACACCTTGCTCCTCGTGTCTCCCTCCCAGAGCGTGCAGAGCCCCCAGTGCCTCCTTAGCGTGTGTGCTGGCCCCTGGGGCCCCATGGCTTGTCTTCGTGCAGGATGACCAGGTACACTTGCCAGAACAGCCATCACCTGGCTCCCCTCCTCCCCCCCTGCCCTGGCTCACCCCGATGGACTTTAACACCGGAGGGGTAGGTGCCAGTCGCCTGCCTCGTGGCGGCCCCTCCCTCTGCACAAACAGGCCCTTCTCTGACCTCACGGCTCCTATGAATGTGGCCATGCCAAGAAGAAACACGCGGGGTGTCGGAGGACTGGCACCCTGCTCGGTCACCCTCCTCGGGCAGGCAGTGACTGGCAAGCACTGACCCCCGCTAGACCCTACCCCCAATACCCACCAGGCCGAGGACCTTAGGCCTCTCAGGATCTAGCAGCCCCTGGCCTTTCTTCTCTGGCTTGGGAGGCCTGGCTGACTTGTTGCCCCTAGATGGGAACAAAGTCCATGCCTTCTGGCCTGACTTGAAGGGCTGTAGCGCTCCAATAAATCCCTCTGGTCCTCTGAGTCTTCGCAGGGGCTCTTCCCTCTGCCTCTGATGCCCTTCCCCCACTTCTTGGCCTGAGAATCCCCCAGTCATCCCAGAGGACTTAGTTGCCGCCTTCTCCAGCAGAGTGAGCTCGGTGCCCCGCCAGCACCGCGTGCCCCCCTCTGTTAGAAGTCAGGAGCTCCCCTGAGGCAAGGACCTTGTCCCTGTCACCCACAAAGCTGGCGCAGGAAGGGCACTCTGTAACCGTTTGCTGAATTAACTCTCGAGCTAAGAGCTCTGTCCTGTCTCCTCTCTCCAGCCAAGTCCACCCCTGCGACACCTCCATGTATCCCTTCGAGAGTCTGCAATCTGCTATCAGCTCCACCCTTGGCCCTCAGAGGCTCCTGTGGTCTCGGGAGCTCTCGGAGGCCCAGCCTCTGTGCTGCTCATCAGACGTGCAGCGCTCCCGCAGCCTCTGACATGCACCCGCCCACGTGCGCCGGCGTCTACACCATCACACCCGCGCCCCGGGATTCTGTGTGCACAAGCCAAGGGCACCCCTCAGATACCACGGCACCCAGTGCCCCCCCTCCACCTGCCCCGTGCAGCAGCGCTGCACCCCTGCTCCCGTGGCCAGGTCCCCGCCAGTACTGGGCCTTGTGCCTTCTGTCCTGGATGGTAGCAGGGCTCTCAAGGGCCCTGTGACAACATCCTTCAAGCTGCCACCACAGTGATTGTTCTATAAATCAGATCTGGCTAGGTCACCCCTCCCCTCCAAATCTTTTGTTGACCTGCAACAAGGATAAACCTTAAGGCGTGGATGGCATTTAAGGCCCTCCAACGATGTGATCAGGTCCCCCACTGAGCTCCTTAGGCTCCCACCCACCCAGGCTTGATGCCCCCCCAACTATGCCTTTTCTGCTGAGCACTGCCTGACTCATCTTTTGGGGTGCAGCTCAAAGGTCACCTCTTGTGGGTAGGAAGCCGTCCCTGAATACCCTTTCCCAGCAGACTGACCTGAGCTGCACCACTCAGCTAGGCTATGATCATAGCCACTAAATCCCACGGCTGTAGGGATGCTGGCCCGTCTTATTCCCTAGTGAGGCTCTGAGCTCCTGGGGTCAGGCTGGGACTTGTCACCCAGAGCCTGGTACAGGGTTGGCACTCAGCAGACGTGTTCTGAGCATCACAGGGCATGGCCCACCACACCCCCAATCAAGGACTCCCATTTTGGGGATAAGCAAAGTGATGTTCGGAGGGGCTGAGGATTTGTTTAGGTCATGTATGCAGTAGTGGTGGGAGCCATGCAGGGTAGGAAGAGCCAACACCCATGCTCCTAGGCCTCTGGGACCCGGCCCTCTAGGTAGTGAAGAGAGCCACCTACTCCCCCTTCTAAGGCACCCGCAGCTACTGTACCTTGCAGCTTCTCAGCGCCGCACCCAGCCCCCACTCCCACAGGGGCCTGAGCTCTCTCTGGGCGGAAGGGGACACTTCCTCCAAGCCCAGCCACTGGGTGGGCGGTAGGGGGAGGGGTGTACGGAGAGAGATTCTTCCCAGGCAAGTCACCTGCACAACGCAGTACCAGCGATCTTCCCCAACCCAGAACAAGTACCAGTATCAGCACCAAGAGGACCTGTAGGGGTCCCGGAGGCTCCAAGAGGTGCAGAGGGAGCCTGGGGCAGATGCCACCTCTCCCTGCTCGACGTGCAGTGCAGGGCCCCCTGCCTTTTCCACACCCCAGACTAACAAGATTGCTTCCTCTTTCCTGAGGCCCCAGGGGGCCTTGCAACCTGGCCTTCCTTTCCAAGTGAACACAGATACAAAACCAGTGAGTAAATCCTAGGTTCCTGCAAAGCCAGGAGGGGAAGGGACACATTAAAGGGAGACTGGGGAGGGACCCCTGTCCAGTAGGGCCTGGGCACCTGTGCTCAGGGGACCCCCCAGGAGCACTGGCTTCCCAGCTGTGGCACACCCAGCTCCCAGGCCCCCGGGGTAGGTCCCAGCAGGCTGGTGGCAGTCATGACAGCATCAGAATGCCCCTCCCCCCAAGTCCTTCCCACCACCAGGGAGCCCTCTAGGCTCTGGGTTCCAAGGCTGTGGCTCTGGGGTGGGTGTCAAGGAGGCTGCTGGCCTTGCTGGCTTTCAGGGCCTGCTCCCTGGCAGGGTGCAGTGGGGAGCATCTGACCCATGGCTGCGATTTCCTAACAGAGTGGTTCCCATTTGGCTCACCTGCCAGGTGGAGCCAACCTCCTCCTGCCAAACCCCAGGAGCCGATTCCAATGCTCCACACTCAAGCCTGAGTCTCAGAACTCCCCGCCCACCCCCCGCCAGAGGCACCAACAAGCGACAAAAAGCTACAAAAGCCTGAACCTGTCCACTGCCCACTTGCTAATTAACCTCGCCGATCATGATGGTGACCTCACAGGTCCAGTCCTCGGGCAGGTGCCGGCCCTGTCCCCACGCATCTCCTCCCTCTGGCACCTGACCCGTGTGCCCAAGCCAGCCTCCACAGCAGCGGGGCTCCCATCCCGGCTCTGCTTCCTCCCAGCTGTGTGAATGTCCTGCCTCACCTCCCTGAAGCTCGTGTGTATGGCTCTCAGCTTCCTGGAGTCAAC
This sequence comes from Phoca vitulina, assembly GCF_004348235.1. Lineage (NCBI taxonomy): Eukaryota > Metazoa > Chordata > Mammalia > Carnivora > Phocidae > Phoca > Phoca vitulina. Next base: position 18,928,400 of record NW_022589732.1, on the reverse strand, counting down.
TAAGACAGCCGTGCAAAAGTGATGCCGGTATTGGTCGGGGGCTCCCAGCGCACCCGGGCCTGTTCTGAGCCCCATACCGCCATTAATTCACTGATGCTCACAGGACCCCTCCAAGGTAGGTGGCTCTGCTACCACACCCCTATTTTACAGATGAAGAGACTGAGGCACAGAGTGGTTGAGAGTCCCTTTCCTGAGGTGGCCCAGCTGATAAGCGTGGGAGCTAGGATTCAGTCCCAGCAGTCTGGCTCCAGGGTATATGCACTAAGCACCATGTGATGCTGCTTCTGAGGAGCTCCTAACTTCTCTCCCCCACCCTGGGGGCCTCACCTTGTTGAACTCCCTGCTCCCCCATCAACCAGGGCACATGGTGCTTCTGGTCCCGAGTGCCCCCGTCGAACAGGCCCTGCTCCCTGATCAACCGCATTAGCTCAGACACTCACTCCTTCCACTTTCCCTCTGACCTTGACCCTTAGGTTGAAATGACTACTCCACCATTCTCCCTCCCCAAGTCCAAGGCTTCCATCAAAGCTCCTGGAGCCACCAAAGGCGGGCCCAGTGGTGTTCTGGATGTGGCAGGATCCCCGTAAATACTTGTGGGGTGGCTGAGTGACACATAGGTCCAGAAGCCTCTGATTTTGCCCATCTCATGGACTGATGTTGCCTGAGAAGCTCCTGGTCATGAGGCCCCATAGAAGGGTCCCGGTGGACGTCAAAGCCCCTCCAGGAGCTCTTCTTCCTCCTATTGCTAGTGGGGAGGGCAGTTAGCATCCAGACAGCCCGCAGGGAAGTGCCATGAAGACCACATATGTAGTGAGCACAAAAGCCCAAAGTGACGGAAATTGATAAAAACTTCACCACACCGCTGACACGCCATATATCAAAGGGCCCAAATCTCATTCTCTGCTTGCCTCCAATTTCTACCAGAGCTTGCCGGCTGCACATTTATTGAGAAGTTTGTGATCTGACAGGCACTGTATTACCAACATTAATGATGCATCAGTCTCTAGAATTACTGGGGAAACAGTCCAATTGATTTTATTATTATCTTGAGTTCTTCACATTTCATTCCAGGCAGCTTCGCTACCAGAGTTTTTAAGCGAGGACCAAAGTAAATAAAGGTCTCAGGGCCGGGACCAACTCAGGTGGGAGAACCTGACCTCATTCCAGGACCCCTGGTGACCGTCCTCCTCCCTCCTCAACAGCAGGAGGGCCCCTGAAATACCAGGTAGTGAAGAGTGGCAAGTGTGGTATCCCCAAAGAGAGTCGAGCTGGGGGACAGAGCAAGAGCTCAGAGCAGGCCTCCCATTCATGCTGCAAAGATGGAGGTGGCTGGTGGGAGGCAGAAATAACCATCGATGTCATCCTGTCATGTGTCCCTTGGCTGGGGCAGGGAGCTGGCCCCTTATGAACGCACAAGCAGATCCGGCCTCGTGTCCACACCTGGGCCCATGCCCGCAGCAGGCCTGGCAGCTCTGCTGGCTTGTCTGGAGGCCAGTGGAAGACCCAAGATGAGGTGAAAGATGTGGGTGGGGCCCACCTTGTCTCAGGCCACTTAGCCCCAGCCATATGAGACTCCTTGCAAAGTTTCTAGAACATGTAAGCACTTTCCAGTCTCAGGGCCTGCCTCTGCACGGGATGTTCCCTCTGCCCGCATGGCCCATCATCTCATGGCTCTTCTCAGAAAGGCCCTTCTGCCACAAGGGCCCCCACGCCCACCCCTTCCCATTCTCCATGCAGTAGCCCACTTGTTTCTTTCTCAGCGCTTACCATAATTTATAAAGGGGCATTGGTTGACCCGTCTCCCCTCTTTGGCTCCCTGCAGACAGTGACCTTATCTGGTCACCGTGACAGCCCCAGAGCCCAGCGGGGTGCCACCCCCTGCAGGCCCCTCACCCACGTGGGGGAATGAGTGCCCGAATCTGAGTGTAGGCAGGGACAGAGGAGCTAGTTTCGAGTAGTCCCTGAAGGCAGCATTTTGAATCAAGAAGTTCTCGAGAAGATGGCTGGTCATTTCAGGGCGGATGTTCCTCGTCCCACCCCTGACCTCCACACTAGAGGTCCTATGAAACACTCTCTCTTCCAGCTCCTGGGCAAACATCAGGCCATCAGTACTCAGCTCCCGCCCCTCCTCCCCCTCAGCGGCCTCCAGGACCCCTCAGAGGCAGCAGGGCAAGTGGGAGATGGAGGGCTTAAGGTCCTGCCAGGGACTGGATTCCAATCCCGGCCTCGCCATGTAAGCAGAGCATGTAACTAACGGCACCAAGTTCTGCCCAATCGTCTCCCTATGAAATGGGGCGGGGGGGAAGCCTGTGCCCCCCCCCCAGTCTCACAGGGACCTCAGGAGATGTCAGGTTCAGCAACAGGAGTGGACATTTTCCTCGGTGGCCATGCACAGTGTGCACATACAGCACCTTTAGTGCTAATGTCTGCCGATGTTCAAACTGACCATGAGGACTGAGGTGCAAGGGCCCCAGGTGACCACAAGCCACGGATCCCCTAAAGGCTTGGAACGTCCAAGACTGCACTCTGAGGGGAAAACACCACTGCACCCTGCAGAATAACTGGGCATCCCAGTGGGGGTGCAGCGGTCCAAGTGATGTCCCTGGGTGAATGGGTGCCAAGGGTCCTTGTTCACGTGGTGGCATGTATCAGGTACATTCCAGGCCCAAGGCAACAGACAGGCATGATCAGAAGGCCAGGGAAGTGGCAGGTCTGCCCTCAGAGCAGTCAGATAGGAAGGACTGATGATCCTTATCTGGGCAGAGTGGTGAGCTGGAGACTGGAGAGGCTGAATGACCAGGCTGGTGAAGTCCACCTGAGTGGGGCTGCCTTGAACAAGGGTCACTGTGGCAAGTTCTGTGAGTTCACAAGGTGAACAAATAGGGGTGGTCTTCTAACTACTGGCATTATGGCTATTATTGGTGTATGGGGTTATCTGGAATTAAATCAGACTATTTGAACAGATAGTATTCTGATTTGAAGATAGATTTTTTTCCTGAAATAAGGATTCCAGATATAATTTATTTTTGAGCATTTCTCATGTGCCTGGCTCCATGCTAAGCACTAAGCATATACATTAGAACACTTCCTCTTAACAACCTCCATCACCCCAACCGCTGACAGCGAAGCCGAATGCTGACGGTCCCACACCAGGAGGCTGCGGGATATGAATCTGGCCGGCCGGGGAGCTGGAGTTCCTGGCCCCTGTGGGGCTGGAACAGCCCCTTCTGGCCTGAGGGTCCTAGGCCCCTGACCAGCATCCACCCCACTGCCTTCCGAAGAGGAGAGTGAGGTCCAGGGAGGCCGGGGACTTGCCCCAAAACACCCAGTTATCCCACGGCAGGGCAGAGACGACCGGTACGTTGACAGGAGTCGACCCTATCTCACTTAATTCTCAAAATCACCTGGGAAGTAAGTCCTTCTCATTTCAAGGCCAAGGAATGGAAGTCTCCAGAAAGCGAAAGCACTGCTAGGGGCAGAGCGAGCGTTTGTCCCCCCCTGTCCATGGCTATCCCACCGCCCTGACTCCTGGAACCTGGCTCTGGTGCCTCCCTCCGAGCCGCAGGGAGAGCAGAGGTGTTCGCAGCCTCTGAGCCCCGCGGCCCAGCCGGGTGCACCTGGCTTGTGATGCTGCGGCCCTGGGAAACAGGCCCGACTGCCGCCGGACTCAGCCGGCCTGCCCGTGCCCGGGGAAGCCAAGCCGGAGGATGGGTTCCTTGCCATGATCTTACTCAATTAGGCCCTTTCTGTCCAAAGGGCAGCTGTGACGTGCCGAACGGGTCTGTGGTGTCAATACGAGCCCAGCATTGTACGGCAGGGACATACAATGCCTCCGGTCGACTGTTTATTTATAAATCCACCCAGTGCTCACCGTGGCCTTTACACTCAGCTCTTTCCCAAAATGCAAATTGACTTCTTCCTGTAAGTCAAACCGGCTTGCTTGAGCTGATAAAAATCATCCCAAACGGGCTCTTTTATCTCCCCAATACAGAAAGTCCTCTGCACCCCACACCTCCTAGAAAGAGGAAGATGGCCTCACGCTGTTTCGTGGGGACTGACCCAGGGATGGGCCCTGAAGAGGCATCCAGGGCATGTAAAGGGGTCAACGAGGGCAGTGGGAGAGAAGGTTCTAGACTCTGAGACTTGTGCCTCTGACACATTCTAGCTTTGTGGTCTTAATCTCTCTGGGCACCACTCCATTTGTGCATGTGTGTTAAATGGGGATAAAAATAGTCCCTTCCTCATAGGGTTCTTTGGCAGATTAAATGAGATAATGCACATACACCTCCCGGCACAGTGCTGAGACCCTAGTAAGTCTCCTGAACATGGTGGTGGTGGTGAAGAATATGAATATAATCGTCACATTATTATGGGACCGGCCACCCAGTCACTCTTGCTGGGTGGCTTCAGGATGGTCCCTTTTATGCTCTGGGCCTCAGTTTCCCCCATGGACAGTGAGTACCCAGGAGCCTTTCTCCTACTGGCTGGTCACTCAGCCCCTCGACTACCGGCCTCCTATGCAAACAGCTTTGGTGATCAGAGAAACAAAATCTGTTCTGAAAAAAATTCACCCATCTTATAGGAAAGCGAGCTACCCAACCGCCCCTCTGCCAGCAGGCGCAGGGATTTCTGAACGGCCACGAGCATCACGTAAAGGTACATGCCTTGTACAAGCCTTGCTGGGGAGCAGCCGGGACCTGAGAAGGGCTTGCTGGGGCTAGACTCGGAAGGGCGCCTCCAGGGAGTGGGCAGGAAGTGCAAGAACACACAAATGGACCTAGAAGTCGCCAGAGACTGAGAGGCATGCACCGGGCCTGTCGGTGGCAGTTCCGAAGCTCACGAGGAGGCGTCACGGTGCTGTCGTGACAACCAGGCTTGCCAGGCCCTGCTCCCGGAAGAACGCCCCAGCCTCGGTCTCCTAGCAGGGAACTCCTGCACGCATTCACCGACACGCTCAGCACCCCGGGGGCTGGGATTACCGGGACCGACGCAGTCCCCGAGGGCAAAGCACAGCCTGCGGGAGGGAAATGACCGGTCCAAAGACACACGGCTTGTTGAGAATGAAACCTAGATGCACAGGCTGCCTCCAAGCCGGAGAATGGAGGGAGGCCAGCAGCCATGCAATGGCCATGTCACTGCTGCCAACGATTTTCCAGAATGGGATGAAACCCCACCGACGACGTCGGCGCACAGAAACCTTCCGCTACCTGTGCCTCTTTTCCTCCTCACAGCAGCCAGGCAGAAAGGCGGGGCAGGGGTTGTTAAATCTTCCCGTGTGGCAGGTTGAGGACAGAGGCTGAGGACCACATCACCCGGTAAGGGAGTTGTCAGGCCAAACCGGCGCTGGACCTTCAGAACCCCCTGCTTTTTCTACCTCCTCCTCGCACTGGAGAGCGGCCAGCCCCTCGGCCTGCCCTCACAGCCCTCCCACCCAGCACAGGTTGGTTGGTCCTGAAGTGCACCTGAGGGACTCCACTCACCTGTGTCATCAGCAAGGCTTCAGCCTCTCCCTCCAAGCCGGGCAGCTCCCTGCCTTCTGACTCATCTCCCAAAATGCAGCCCCTGCCCTTCCCTGCTCAAGCCTCCCTGCCCCTGCCTTTAGGATAAATGTCCCCTCCTCACCCTGCCTTGTCTCTGGGGTCCCAGACGTCCCTGGACACTTGGCCTCGGTTACTCCCCTAAAGATATGGGACACTGGCTGAGCTCCCCCAGACCCCTGGCATGTATACCTCCCTTCCTTTGGTCACACCTTTCTGCCTCCCACAAGTGTCTTTCCTCCCTCTCCTTCCTGCTTTGTTCTGGCTAAAGCCTCTCCATCTTCAACACCACCCTTAAATGCCCCCTCCTCCAGGAGGCCCTCCCTGACCACTCTAACCCATTCTCATCTCTCACTTGTTCCAAGTTCTCCATGGAACTTCTTAGCCAATCTCTCTAGTACTTCAGGATGTATCGTTCCTGTTCTGCCAAGTAGCCAAGGCTGAGTTTCCAATTTAGACTGTGAAACTCCTAAAAGTGAGGGTCTCGGGACTTTTGTTGGGCCATCCTTTCAAGAAATATTGCCTTAGCCTATGCCCCATGCCCCCCAGTGCCAGGGGATATAAGGGACAGGGTCTGGCCTTCTAGAAGGAGCTCATCTAAAGACAGGAAAGTAAGCAGGCAGTTGCCACCCAGCATACTGGGCGGGGGGGGGGGGGGGCTGACCCAGCATCTGGAGGCTGCAAGAGGGTTCCTGTTCTCCATCGGGGTCCTCATCAGGCCAAGCAAGAGCCCTGCCCTAACGGGATGCTCCAGGAGTTCTTCTGCTGGACTGAAATTCTGAGCCAATGATTAATCTGTCAAGTTTCAAGACAAAGGAGCTCTGGGTGGGGCATGGGGGAAGAAAGTTGGGTGAACATCGGCCTCCAAAGCCGGGGCCTCTACCAGTGGACAGGCAGGAGGGAACACTGGAACCCAAGCGACAAGAAGGAATGCCCTGGCCCCGAGGGAAGGCTCATCTATCCTGACGGAAAAGGCCGTGAGCAATAGGGCTGAGCCTCACCCAGCAGGGCTCACAGGTTGCATGGCCCCCCGGCACATACATCCCTGTCCTTCTCACAGCAGGCACCCCGCAAGCCTCAGCTCCCCAAATGTGTGTCAGCCTTGCAAGGGGGTGCCTTTTTGTTTTCTCTTTTGCTCAGCAGGCCTCTCCAGATGGGCCGGCGATGGGAAATGCAGCACGGCACACTGCTGGTGCTTGGCCTAGTGGGCCCTGGCCACTGTCTGCGACTCCCAACACTTCAGCGAATGCTGTCATTGTTCTTGCATCCTGGAGCCTTCTCAGGAGGGCATGGCATTCTAGAGAAATCAATAAATGGGATCCTGCATGCCAGTGTGGGGGCCTCTAACTCCATCTCCAGCTCCCTGTCACCCCAGCTTGTGTGCCTGGTCCTGCACCCTGAGAGCAGACGGTCCTTCTCGGGCTCCGAGCACATGTGGGCAGCCCACCCTATCCCTGCCTCCCTTCAGCCTCTTCCAAGCTGAAGCTCCCTGTGGGTCTTGGGCAGTCTTACCCCTGGGGAGAGGAGGGGGCCCGGCCCCCATGGGTGCTGAGGACAAACCCTCCCGCCACGCTGCCCTGCATGACTATCAGACCCTTCCCTCCCCCACTGCTTCAAGGCGCATCAGAAACAATGGAGCATCCAGGGCACGGCCTGAGTTTGTTTTCCCATCAGTAAAATGGGCCAGCTAAACTCGAAGACAGGCGTGCGGTCCCCCAGGCTCCCACATTCATTGCAACTGAGCAGGCCTGAAGGAATAGCAGTGGGCCAGAGCCCGGAGCAGCGAGGGACATTCGGAAGACAGGGTGGGGAAGAAGTGGGTTGTCAACGGCTGCAGACGCCTTAAAAGCTGGTAAAAGGCTTAATCCTGCATAATGATTTACAAAGTGACAAGTAAAATAGATTCACTGTGACAGCTTGAAAGGAGAACCACAGAAATAAAATTACACTCGGGCTCGTCCTGTCTCTCTGCAAGCTGCCCCTCCCATCCCCAAACCAGGAGCTCGTGTGTGCACACTTGGACACGCATGTGTGGGTAAAAAGGAAGCAGGTGGCCTCCGGAGGAGGAAGGTGGGACAGGGACAAAGGAGAAGGCAGGTCTGGCCCCTGGCCTGAAAAGGGCCGGTTGGCTCCCTGTTCCAGGTGTAACCTGTAGAAGTGACGCTGGCAGCCCTCCAAAGCCAGGGGGTTATCCTCATTTCCAGACCGAGACACGCTAGCTGACGTGCCCTGCAGGGGATCCACCTTCAGGGAGTGTGCAGCTGCCACCCCAAGTCCCCCAAGGACCCAGCCCGCCCATGCCCACCTGACTTCTGTCTGGTTCGACATCGCAGCCCTAGGGTTCGGAGGCCCTAGGTTTCGGGGCCCAGGAAGAGGGGTCTGCTGCTTCCCTTAGAAGGAGGCAGGGACTCCAACAGCACCGGGCCAAAACTAGCCAAGAGGAAATCAGAGAAGACAAGAAAGAGCCTCAGCCAAGTTCCTCTCCGAGAAAGAAAGTAGGCAACGTTCCCGCCCACAGTGCTGGGTTCATGGGGGCAGGGGAGGGGGGCGGCATCTTGCTTCCTCTGTCAATGGTGTGGGCCTCGATCTCTGTTTACACAAGTGCCAAGGGCATATTTTCCTCCACCGAAGCAGGATTTGGCTCCAGCTACGTGGGGGGAGAATGGTCCAATGGGCTGAGGTTCCAGCCATGGACCACAGAGGGGCTCTCCTCGGTGGCAGTGAACTCTGCCAGCTTCTCAGGGTTTTAGGGCCACCCGTCCACCTCCCCCACGAGGCACAGGCCCAGGTTCCTGCCAGGCTCCCCAGTGAGAGGCAGGGGCTGGTGACCATGCCCATAGGTCATGGGTTACTCATCTGTACAAACAGGCATGGATTTAAAAAGAAAAATTGAAAAGGGGCCAATTGTAGGGAGAAAGAGAGCAGATTCCCCTTAGTAGCTGTGGGGCCTAATGGAACTTGACTCCTCTGAGCTCCAGATTCCTCCTGGTTAAAATGGAGATAATACCAGCCACTTCGGAGGATAGTTGTGGCAATCTCGAGACCCCAAAGAACCATGCCTGGTGCACGTGGGGGTTCCCAAGGACAGGAGCTTTGCCTCAGGCGAGCATGAAATGAAATGCATCTGCAGGGGGGACACCTACATAAGAAGCTCTGATCTCAGTCCTAGCTTACTTAGCAAATTCACCTCCCTGTGGCCCACCCACCCTCCCCAGGTCCCAGGGAGCTGCTGCGGGGAGGTAGAGAAGAGACTCAAGACTGGGAGGGCCAGCCCTCAGGCTGGCCTGAAGACCCCCGTACCCCCTCCAACCTCTGCTCTGCTTCTGACAAAGCCTGGAGGGGCCAAGTCCCAGGCAAGGTCTGTGGAGACTCTCAAGTGTCCTCCATCACCCTTGGCCTGACACCTGGCAACTCCCAGCTCCGCCAAATGCTGTCCTGCACCTCTAACCGATATGGCACAGGGATGTTCCTAGGCAGGCCTGAATACCCATGTTTACCCAACAGAAGGGTGTCCCTCCCACCCACCCGCCCCCAGCACCAGGGTAAGCTGGAACCCATTTGCCCACAGACTCGCCTGGTGCGTGGGCCGTGCGTGCGAGGTTCCAGCCCCTGGCCCTGCCCAGAGAGGCTTGGCCAAGAGGTGCTGCGGCCTGGCCAGGTTGCTGCTGCTGAGCCATTTCTCCCAGGAAGCCGAGCTGACTAGGGCAGCAGTGTGGGCATGGTGGACACCCAGGCGGCCTCAGACCCTGGCAGCTTTGGGTACGACAATCAGGGCTAGGAGACACTCCTGGGAGCCTGGCCCAGCCTAGACACCCCTCTGGCTCTAACTGGGGACGGGGAAGGCAAAAGAAGGGGCCAAGGGTCAGACCATGTACATGGCCCAGCTGTGACTCCAGGGCTGAGATTATTCAATTCTTTCTCAAACATAGTGTGCAAGTCACTTCTAAGGCACCTGCCTAGATTGCAAATATATATATATATATATATATATATATATTTTTTTTTTTTTTTCCTCCCCCAAACCACAAAACCTACCAATTCTGTGTAAAGTGGAGCCATCATTTAGTTACTTATTTATTCAGCAAGCATTCTGGAATGTCTGCTAGACACCACATGTGGTGTTGGGTGTCAGGGAATCACAGCCTGCCCATGTCTGGGGTACCCTGCTGGTAGCTGCAGTCCTGCCAGCTAAGGACTGTAACAGTGGTCAGAAAACAGTGCTAGAGGAACTAGGGCAAAGGTGAGGGCCCAGCCCACTTGATCTGGCAGGTGTACAAAGGCTAGCCAAGGCTTGCACGGGGCTTTGCAGGATGCCTAGGAGTTCACCAGGCAGACAGGGCAGAGTACAGAATTTGTAAAACACATACAAGTGAAAGTTTAGCTGGGGCCAGAGACCACAGGGCCCTGAGTGCCAGGCTGTGGGTGGTAGGGAGCCACGAAGGAGTTTTAGGTAGAGCGGAGAAGGTAACAAGGTCATAGGTGACCTTTTATTAAGGTCACACTTGGGTCCAAGTGGGGGAAGGTCAGAAAAGGGGAGGCTGGAGGTAAACACCTGAGGCAGAAGGCTGTTGCATGGGGGGTGGAGAGGATGGGCAGCTTCAGAAACATCTGGAAGGTGGAGTCTGGAGGCTTCAGTTCCCTGACGAGGTACTCTCACAGGCCAGGCTCAGGGCAGGGAGGTGGGGACATGGAAACCCAGTGTCATAGGTTGCAGTCCTGGGGAGGAGCCAAGGGAGAGTCCAAGTTTCAGTCAGGGCAGTGGGCCAATGGCAGTCCTACTCCTAATCCTCACAGCGGTGTTATGAGAATGAGAACAAGGCTCCTCTTCCTCAAAATACTTTACCACCATCCACCAGAAATTTGTTTAATAAATGTATAATGTGTGGGGGCTATAATGTGTGCGCCCCCCAGTTCTGCAGTATGCAATGTGCACTACTGCACATGGTGGACCCAGCAGATGCCACCGAGCAACCCCTGGGAAGATGGGGTGTCAGAGGCCCAGGGACCAAGCAGGAAAAACAGACACAATCTAAGAAACAAAGGGAAAAACACAGCAAAGCCAAGAACCACCCAAACTGAGTGTTTACTAACCTTCCCTGCCTTTTTGGCATTAGAAATCTCAATAAAATGAGAGGTAGGATTATTTACTATCTAGAGTCCCAAAAAGAAAACGTAGCTGCTTAAACAAGGCAAATAAAAGAAATGCAAAAACACAAGACAGAAAGCCCCAGTTTTGAAAGATGGGGATTGGCCAAAAGTATAGAAAAGCAGTTCTGGTCTTGGAGCTTACTAAAAACTTAATTAAAAAAAAAAGAATCCTTTATACTGAACAAAATTCTAGCAAGTGAACATAGGCGAGTAAAACCGACGTGCTGAGAAAATTGAAACTATCTGGATAGATAAGGACTTCCATTCCATCATTCACCTAGCCGGGTTCCATCATTCACCTAGCCGTTACTGAACACCTTCCCTGCTCCAGACCCTCTGGGGATATAGGAATAAGACCCAGCTGGTACCCTCACAGAGGGGACAGTCCAGTGGGGGAGAATGTAGAGGGCTGGGAGAGTACAGGGGGAGACACCTGAGGCCCCCAGGAGGAAGCAAGGACAAAACAGGATCACTGGCAAGGAGGGGCTGGGTGACTCATTACACCACCATCCACACGGTAAAGTCCAAAGCCATGTGGGCAGATGGCAGTCCCCTGCTTAAGAAAAGTGAGAACTTTCTGAGTAGAGGTGAGATAAACACTATTCGATCTTGGGGGGCTGGTGTAGGGAGCCTTGCTTATCTTGGAACTAAAAATGCTCAAACAGGCTTCCAAAAGCAGTTCCAGTTAGAAGGGGCCTCAATGCACAGATGGAGAAACGGAGGGCAGAGAGAGCCAGGGCCTTGACCAGGTCAGGAAGCTGATCCATGGGTGAGATGGGAAATGGGTCTTCTGCCCTGGGGGTGTTATTCAGCCTAACAGCAGACACACTGGGTACGCTGATGGCCAGGGAAGCACATCCTGATGGTTCCTGACCACTGGGAGCTGCTCAGACACAGAGGTGGAGGTCCTTCTCAGACGCAACACCAGATTCCCATGCTGACAAGGCTCAGGCTTTCATTTCCTGAAAAAGTTGCTCACAGGGGCATCCCTCTGGCTGAGGCCTCTGTCTCCAGCTGGCAATCCTAACAAGTGTTTTTATTGGGCACAAACTGCCTTCTTCAGTCTCCCCTCCTGGCAGCCCTGGGAGGTGAGCACTCTCCACCCACTTTCCAGATGAGCAAGCAGGCCCAGAGAGCCCAGAGGCCCTCTCATCCTAGATCACTCCTGTTCTGGGCCTGATGGGGAAGGCCAAGCCACTCCGAAGAGCCAGGCAGGGGTCGTTGGGGGTGGGGGCTGGGAGGTGGGAGCGGGGGGAGGGGGGCATGTTACCCAGCTGGGCAATGAAGTGGAGGGAGAAGACACATGGCCAGAAGGGACTGCTCACCCACTCCACCCACCACTGCGGGCGGCCTCTGGGGCCCTCCCAGGACTGCCAGCCCTAACCCTCTGCTCACAGCAGAAGGCTGAGGGCACCGCCTCCAGCAGAGGCAAGGCCCACCTGACAAACACTGGCTCTGGCCACCTTCAAGGTGAGGGAAGGAGACCAGGGGCCGGTGCAGGTTCAGACCAGAGTGAGCTGGCCTGGTTTCTCCCTACAACCCGCCTTCCTGCTCCCCCTGCTGCCGCTCCGGAAGCAAGACTGCCCTCCTTGTGCCTCTGCAGGTCCCAAGAATCCCCGGTTAGTTACTGAGGGCCACTTGGCTGCTGAAACTCTAGGATTCTGGAGGCATCTGACTCAGGCAGTAACTTCTTAGAGGAGAGAGATGAACCAAATGGGGAAACTGAGGCCCAAACAGAACAAAGGGCCTGCCTGTAGTTATATGGCAGGATTGGGGGCACAGAGATAGAGGATGTTAGAAACGGCCTTAGAGAGACAAGCAACCCCCAGGCTCCCATGCTGCTGATGGGTAAACTGAGGCCCAGGGATGGGAAAGGACCTGCCTGCCAAAGGTGACTTTGAATCCATAAGAACGGTCATCCTGGATTGATCCCATGGGGCCAAAACAGAGCTGCCCTCTGTGACCCCAACCTCAAAAGTTAGGGAAGTTGCAACACTTCCTTGTTTCCATAGTAACTAGCTACTGCTCCAGGAATATACCGAAATGTTTTTGTTCCCTCCTCTGCGCCGGCCCTGGGCCAGGCTGTGGGGACACAGAGCGGAAAGAGGGGGTGTGAAGGGAGGCATAGCCCCAGCCCCAATGACGGTTGATCCCAGGCAATGGAGTGCAGGAGGGAGCGGAACAGGAGAATTTTCAGTGGAGGAAGAAATCCCCAGGGTCCAAGAGCATCAGGGAAGGGAGTTCAGAAGTGGCAGCTTTTGAGCTGGGCTCTTAGGGATACACAGGAGTTCGCCAGATAGAATTGTGGGGGTGAAGGAACGGACACAGGCCAAGGCCCCAGGGCTTGAGGGTGACACATGTCAGAAAGCCAGCAGCGCACAGAAGAGAGGAACGGAAAAGACGCAGACCCGCGGATGAATGGCAAAATGACAAGTGCGGACGAGGGTGCACAGAACACCTCACCACGTCCCTATCATTAAACAGATACCCTATGACAGTAGCTTACGGCTCCAGGAGCGGTGATAGCATAAAAGGAAAACTGCTTGGACCCACAGGACTTGGGAGACCGCGGCCAGCTCTCCAGCTGCAGCCCCTCAGCCTGCTTTGTAGCGGGGGGCAGGCATTCCCCACGGGCTTCTGGGCATGACCTTGGTCAACCTTCCAATTACATCCAGGATCTGACCTTGTCTCACTACCTCCACCCAACACTCTGGTCCAAGCCACCGGCATCCTTGCCCGGGTCACTAAAAGCCGCCCAGCTGGTCTCCTCATTTCCTCCCTTGTCCCTTATAGTCTATATTCAGCTCACTAGCCAGAGGGACCTTCTCAGAGAGCACCTCAGATAGACTCGGTCCTTTAATTAAAATCCTCCAATGGCTCCCGAATTACTGAGCATGAAGTCAGAAGCCTTTCCCGTGCTCCAAAAGGCCTTCTGTGACCGCTCCCTGACCACCTTGCTAACTTCCTCTCCTCTCTTCCTCCCTCTCCCACTCCATTTAGCCACACTGGCTTCCCTGCCTTTCTTAGAGCATGTCAAACACACTCCTGCCACCGGGCCTTTGCACATGCTATTCCCTCTGTCTGGAGTGCCCTTCTCTCAAATGCTCATGGGGTTCACTCCCATCCCTCCTTGAGGTATCTGCTCAAATGTTACCTCTTCAGAGAGGCCTTCCCTGATCACTCCATCTAAAGAAGCCCGATCCCCACCCATCTCCTTATATCACCTTATCCTAATTTGTTTTTCTTCAAAACACTTATTATAGCTCAGAATGACATCATACACAAAGTTGTTGACTTACTGTCTGTCTCGCCTATAACAATGTAAGCAAGGCCTCTGTCAAGTTCACCACTGTATCCCCAGGGCCTGGAATGGTGCCTGGCATGTAGTAGGTGTTCAACAAACTTGGTGAATGAGTAACTAATCTTTCTCAGGGAGCTAGGCAAGGCGAGGCACAGAAGGATCCCAGACTCTGCTCTCCCGGGGGCAGAACACTGAGGACTCCAGATGAGCCAGGAAACCGTGTTCTCAGGCTGGCACAAGGACCCACCCGCAGGAAATGTGTGCTGCCCTCCAGCACGCTGGCTCCCCAGATCTGGCAGGGAAGCAGGGCCTGGCTTGAGGGTCTGGAAGAGTCCTGCAGGGATGGATCAGAAGTTGCTATTCATTACCAGTGTCCCTAGTCCATCCACTCCAGGCCTGGGCAGCCTTAGGCATCAGCTTCAGGGGGTGGAGCTGGGAAGGAGCTAGTATCTTGCTGGTTGTGCAGCTAGCTTCCTTCCCTCTCGGGGCCTCAGTTCCCTAAATCTGAGAAATGGGGATGAGAAGAAGATGAACTAAGCTGGTTGCCCAGGTCCCTCCTGTCCCAACAGTCTGGGCATCTTTGGGTCTTCAGAGCCACGGGAAGGGTCACACCAGGTTGAACCTAGGGCCACAAATTCAAGCTGTGGTCCCAGATGGGGTCACATCTTGCAGCCAGCTGGGTCAGATACCTAGGAGAGGGGTCTCAGGCGGGCTTCTGGAGACTCTACTTCCACCCAAGGTGACAGCTGGCAGGGCGCAGGCAGCCCTGTCTGAGCCAGGAAGTAAAGGGGAGTGCCCCGTTATAGGGCAGCAGCCCCAGGGAGGGGGGCCAGGCTGGGGGGAGCCAGGTGTCTCATGGAGACCCCAGGGAACACTGCCTGCCCCCAGGGGCTGTTCTGGTGAGCACAGCCAGAGGCATAAGGCCCAGGAGCTTTTGTGAGATGAAGATGGTAAGTCCTAGGCGAGCCAGATGCCACAGCCACAGAGGGATCTCCCCGCTGTGGCTCTCTAGCAAAGGGTTTCTTCTGTCAGGTGACGGCGGGGGGGGGGGGGCGGGGGGGCCGGGCACTGGCAGATGGGCAGGACGCCTGGGTTTTTGCTTCAGCTCTGCCACGGACTTGCCCTGTGACCTTGGGGAGGCACCTGTCCCCTCTGAGGTCAGACTCAGCGGCTAAATGAGAGGGTGGGCCTGGATGATCTCCAAGGCCTTTCTGCACTGACATGATCATCACCACACGCGGTAATAAAACATCACACTCCCTGACGCACTGACACGGTACAGCATGCAAAGTGCTGGCCTCCCCCCGGACTCTTGTGACAGCCCCGGGGGGAGATGGACCGCCCCCCGGGAGACCGTTGGGAGGAGGCAATGCCAGAAGCTGTGACTCCAAATCCAGGGCCCTCCGCAGACGACCCCAGGTCTCTGGGGCCGCAGACACGTAAGCAGAATGTTCCCTGACAGAGCAGCAGGGAGCGGCTCAGTAAGGAGAAGGGAGAGGCCGAAAGGGGAGGGGGCACGACTCATAGTCCCCCCCCACCTCCCCTCCCAGTCCCCGTGGGAGGTGAGCCTGCTGGGAGAGGCCAGGAAGATAGACACCCTTTCCAAACCACATGGCGTGTCTGACCCTCCTTGAAGAGCTGACGCCAGGCCACTTTCTTTCCCTCAGACCCCAAGGAGCCACGGTTAGGACCTCCCCAGCCTACTTCCATGTCTCATGACCTGGGTTAGACCATTTCCAGGTCAGGCCTGAGGTCTCCAAGCAGCCCAGGCTCTTGAACAGAGACAGAAATAATGAGGAGGCCCAGGGAATAGAAGGCTACCTCTTCCGGGAAGCCCACTCTGCCCACTAGCCTTGCACTCAGCCAAGAGAGGAGAAATCTCTGACGTAGGGTTATGGAAGGGAGCTCACAAGAACTGCATTCACCATATTCTGCGTGGTCCTGAGAGGAGCACTAGGTCCTGGGAAGAGGCATCCTAGGTGGAGCTTCCTAGGTGAAGGGAGCGGCTGAGAGGCGAGGAGCAGCCTGTCCCTGGAGGCGTGCAAGCCCACACCAGAAGGTACTCTGTGGGCATGCTGCAGAGGGGGCATAAGTCATCTGTGTAACAGGTATCAGAGGAGGTGGCTGCCAAGCTCCCTGCGGTCTTGAGAATCAAAGGTCCCCTGAATACCAGGAACAGTAGTGTCTGGAGCCCTTGTCGGGGGCGGTGGAGGAGGCAATCACCCGGGTCCAGCCGCCTCTAGGGAGCTGGCTAGGTGGGGAACCAGCCACCAGGTAGGAAGCTCAGAGAACTCTAGGGCCCTCAAGGATTCCAAAGCCCGAAGGGGCTCCACTCCTGCCTAGAGGGATCAGCCCTGAAGCTGAAGCTCGCATCAAACTGATGGTGTCAACCCAGGCTGAGGTGCAAGGATCAGAAAGCCGTCCTTCTGCAGAAAATCAATCAATGCTGAACTCACAGCTTCGAGGAAGCTCCCTTCGCAAACACCAGGCAAGAAATCGCACCTAAGGTGTCCTTTTTTCTTCCAGGATCAGAAGCACTCAGGGGTCCTGGAGCTCAGGAGGGCTAAGCAAACCTGGGGAGGGAGCTGGAAGGCCAAGGAGCAACCCCCACCCCCGATGTGCTCATGGCAGCCACAGAGCCCACTCTTCAGGACCCCAGAAAGGCAGGGACGTGAGGGCTGTGAGCCAGGGAGGCAGAGTTATCCGCGGTGGGCTTGCCAGCACGGGACCTCACCTTGGCCCAGAGCCCTCCCCAGGGCCTCAGGTTGCCGCTCCGCACTAAGAGCAGCAGGGCTCACGAAGAATTCATACCAGCCAGGCATCCTGAAGTAGAGAATGCTCCTCTGTATGTAAATACCAGTGAGCCCCATGGCTCTAGAAGAGGAAATATTAACCCAAGAGAGCAGGATAAACAGGCCGTGCAGACAGCAGGGGGGAAACTGGCCTCTGGAGCCAGAGGAGGTAAGCCCTACACCAGTCCTGCCCAGCCTTTCTAGGAGAGGCAGTGGGTGGAAACTTCCTCCCTTCACCTTAGTCCCTAGCTTCCTGGGGCCCATGACTGCTGAAGCTCTGGTCCACACTGCAGAGACACTCACAGAGGCCATCCCTTGGGGTACCCCCCAACCCCCGTACCGGGTCCTGTGTCCTAGGGGCCTGCCACTGGTAGTGACCTTGGTCAGGTCCCTTGTCCTCCCTTGGCCTTGATGCCCTCCCCAGTACAATGTTAAGCTGGATTAGAAGCAGGCGTTGTGAACACAGACCCCTCCATGGCTAGGGTGGTGACACCGATGGGATGGAACAGAAGGGTCTGAGGGCGGGAGGTGGGGAAAGACAACACAGCAGTCCTGTTCCACTCAGGGCCCAGGGCAATTTTAGATCCTTGGATGAAGGCCACGGTTCTTACACTGCTTTCAGGTGTCCAAGCTGATTTAAGGATCGGAATAAAGCCGTGGACCATCTCTCCAGAAAAATACGCGCTTGCAAAAGGGTGCACGCAGGTGCAGGGGTGTGTGGCCCCGGCAGGCCGAGCACGAGGCTCTTCCTGCCCTGATAGCTGCTGTCTTCGAGGCCCATCTCTAGGGACATGGCAGAGGTCCCACCCCTCTGCCAAGCTGGCCTGGCTTTCGGGACTGCCCAGCCACAGACAGATTTGTGGTCTCGTAACAATAAAAGAAGAGGAGGCCAGAGAGAGGGAGGGAGGACTGCGGGCTTGAGGGGTAGAAGTCAGGGGGCATTGCCAAGAAAGCAGGCTGGGGGCAGGGCGGGGTGGGGGGGGACTCTGTCCACGTGGAAGCTTCTCTCGATTTCCCCACTGTGCACAGCCCCTCTGGGGCGGTGGTTCTTCGGCAGGGAAACCAACCAGGGGACCAAGCCATCAATGCCAGAGCTGGAAGGGACCTACACTGATGTCTTCAAGAGCTATTTTGCATAAAAAAGGGAGGTGGGAGGCAGGTCCTCGCCTTTTGGGAAGGCTGAGGGAGGCAAAGGGCTGGCAGTGTCCCAGGGGAGGGAGGCTGTGCTCTACTGTCCTTCCTTTGGTGGACGGGGTTCCTGACAGCCCACTCTGGGAAACCCTGATGTGGTCTCAGCTACGATTTTCAGACGAGGAAACTGAGGCCCAGAGGGGTCTGTCACTGGCCTGAGGTCCCACAGCCCGTTATCGTGGTTGACAAGGCCCAGTCTCTCACGCTCTCCTTTTCTCCACATGGGAAGAGCCCAGGAAGGAGGTGGTTATCACCACCGGCCTCATCTTACAGGGGAGGAAAGAGAGGTCTGCAAGCAGGAACCCAGATGTAAATCTCCACCTTGGAACACATCCACGAGGGGCACAGACTTCACTGGTAGGTTGAATTAAAATGAACTCAGTTAAATGTTATCAAGGAGGGCCTCTTAGAGATGACTTACCAGCCCTTCCTGCTACAAAGGGGAGACTGCGGATAATGGCCGGAGGCGGAGGGTCATGAAGTCTGGATGCCACGTCCAGCTGTGCTTGGTCCTGAGGTACCAGGGGACCTTGGGCAATCCATCTGACCTGAGTCTCCAGATCTGTAAGTCGGAGGACCCATTTCATGGGCACTTACTAGGTGCCAGGCGCTGTAGGAGCTCCATTTTCACAGCCTAGGGGGAAGGCGTTAGGTTACTTTTTGTACTGAAGAAGTCTGTATTGCAGACATGGAGACAGGAGTTGGAGAAGTTAAACAGAACCTGCCCAAAGTCACAGATACCACAAAGGGTGGAGCTGAGAAATGAATGCAGGCCGTCTAAGCAGAGCCTAAAACAAATTAGTTGCCCAAGAAGTACTGGCCATTATGATGTTTCTGGTAGACTCTGGGAAGTTGTTTTAAAGGTGTAAACAACTAGCAATAGAAAATTCCACCCTTCCCCACCCAGACGACTCAGCCTCCCTGGTGCAGGGGGGCCAACTAGCTGTGGGACCTGTGGCCGGTCCCTTCACCTCTCTGGGCTTTGGGTCTCCTCACCTGCCAAATGAGAAAGTAGGACGGAGAACCTGGAAAAGCCCTCCCCACTTGCAAACGCCAAGTAAGAGTTTCGGGACCCTTCCCAGAGGTCTCCCTGCCCCATTTGTCCCTCAGCCACAGGGCTGGCTGGTCACGGCCCTGGGCCAGGTTTCCCAGCTTTGGCCAAGGTCTACCAGGGAGCCGGGTGGGGGACAGGGTGAGGTCCAGGCCCCTGGCATCTTCTGCCTTGTTCTAAGCCTGCTGGCTCTTCCTTACGTGCTCTCACCTGGGCCTGATGCATGTGACTCCCAGGGTGGGGCTAGGGGGTTCCTTCCCTGCTTCTCCATCCGCAGAGGAAGTGTTAGCAGGAACAAGGCAGCGGGCCATTAGCCCTCAAAGGACAAAAGTCAGCACTAGGAGGGCTGGGTGGAGGTGGGGGACAGGCAGAGGAAGCCACCCATCTTCTTGGACTAAACAGGCTTGGGCAGATGAGAAACTTTGTACCCTCCCTAGAGAGTTTCTATGTTACTTCCCTCAAATCTGCAATGCAACCAACCTATGATTACCTTTTAAGAAACAGGTTGCCAGGCTGGAGTGCTAATGCCCATCCCCTCCCAGCTGTGTAGGATCTGGGAGTCCTCCTGAAAAGCCCCGTGCTTATTCCTCACCCCGAGAGCTCAGAAATGAACCCCGTCCTCCCCAGGCTCATCTGGTCCTTCCCAGTGAAGGATGGAAGCGCATTTACTGATGAGCTCTGAAGTGTGGCTAACGGGGCTGAGCCAGGCCAACAGTAGATGCTCGATAAATGTTTAATGAGCTAATGGGCTGGACAGACAGGGTTCCAGGCCTGGCTCTGTCACTAATTCACTGCTGCCCTTGGACACGGCCAATTCTTTCTTTTCAGAGCTGGGTTTCCTTGGCCAGGAAAGGAACGGTCAGACCAGGTGAGCCCTATAAAGCCCTCAGCTCTATACCACGTGCTCAGAGCCAGGGAGCTTCCAGAGCGGAAGGAGGTTTCAAACACCTCTCCCTGCTGCTCCAGGGCCAAGTGGAGGGCAGGATGTGACTGTTGGGTGGGAAGCTCCCTGACAGGGGTTCTGAAGGCATTGCAGCTACCACTCCCCCACCCCCTCCCCTGTAAGCACCAACCTCTGTAGGTGGATGACTGAAGTCTGGGGAAATGCAGATGGGGGTAGGGCAGGAGAAAGGATAGGGACATGGTGCAGGTTCCATTTAAACCAGACACCAAAAAAAATAATTTTGGAAGAGCCTTTGAAAGTATAAAGAGATTGTCTTCTAACACAACCCCCGCCCCCCCATCAGAATAGCTTTGCCATTTTGTGGCAAAGCGCTAATCTGCATTGACTTGGACCCTCCAAGAGATCAAGAATCCGGGACAGGGGAGGAAGAGAAAAAGCCCCCATGTCTGAGAGCCTAGGAGAGACGGGCCTGAGTCCTGGGCAGAAACCTGGCCCATGTGTGAGGGCATGCAGATCCATGCATGTGTGTGGGGGGGAATGCCAACTGGGGAGCAGGCTTTGGGACAAATGAAGCACCCCAAACCCCTATCTTTGGGGTAGACTTCTCCGGAGGGTTCACAAGTCCTATACAATTCCAGACCTGCCCTGAAGTCTGCAGGGACAAAGCTCACAAAGCCAGACCACAAGACCCAGGCACCCTGCCGCTGCCAGCCGTCGAGGCCTGGGGCCGGACCCTGCCCCTGTGCAGAATTCTGTGGCCCCGTCTATACAGTGAAGGGTTGGAGCCAGATGATCCTGAAGGGCCACGCCTGCTCTGACGGTCCGCAGTGCCAAGACTCTACAGAAAAGCACAACACCTACCATCACTCGGGCCCCCACCCAGGAGAATTGGAAAAGGAGTCCCCCGTCCCCAGCTGGCTGTCGAAGGCTGGGGCTGGGGCAGAGCGGAGTCCCCACACCGTCTGTCCTCAACAGCCTGCCATGGCTGAAACCTTCAAGTGGTTACAATTACAGCCGGGCTAACAGGATTAGGGGAGCATTGAAATCTAAGAAATCTAATTAGCTCAGACACCCCGGCCTCCCCCAGCATGATCCGGCAGTAACCCCGGCAGCTGGGTCTGGCAGGCGGGCCCCGGGGCCTTCCCGGGCTGCAGTCATTACCTGTGCAGGTGTGCCAGGCTGGGCCAGGCTTCCTGGGGAGGTGCCAGCTCGGCCTGCCCGGCCGCATCCTGCTCTGTCCCCCACCAGCTACGGCCTCATCCTGGGCTGGCGCTCAGCTGAGCTCCAGAGCACCGGGCGCAGGGACGTGGGCAGCAGGAGGGCTGCGTCTGGGGGTAGGAGGAACCCAAGAGCCCCCACAGGGCGGCCACCCCACACAGCCCGAGGACTGACTCAGCCAGAGGAGGGGCAGGCTGAGTCAACGTCTGTATCTATAGAAACCATTGCAGCCGGGGAAGAGCCTTGGGCCACACGGGGACCTGGGGCCTGGAAACATCTCCGCTTCCTGCTCTGGGGCCAGGGATGGAGTTGGAGACCCAAGCACAGACACGTGTACCCCAGCAGTCACGACAGTATTTGGGGCTCAGAGCAAGCTCGGCTGTAAGACACTATCCCAAAAGAAAGGAGCACGGCTGCTGGGGCGGGCACAGGTAGACCCATCTCTGGGACCCCTCCTGTGTACGGCTCCTCCTCCTTAACCTCAGTTCCCCGAGTCCCCATCCTGCGGGGTCCACACCGACTTCTGCGCCCGTGTCCCTGCCTGCTTGGTGGCCTGGGAAGGCGGCAGCAGTGTTACATCTCTGAGGCCTGGGGCTGAGTCCTGGCTCGGCTAAGGTCATTTTACCTCTCTGAAACTTGGTTTTCTTGTCTGTTAAGTGGGGGTAATTCCAAATAGTAGTTAGCTTCCACTGTTGTTGCTGGAGTGCCATAAATTTGGAGAGTGCTTCTAAATCCCCCAAGTGCCATACACAAAGGCAAGGGGCTGTGGTTATTACTGTCATGTGCCCCATGGCAGGCAGCCAGCTGCTAGTGGTTAATTATTTATTTGGACTGATCTTCCTGCCCTTACTGGCTGTGAGCTCCTAAGGAACAGGAACTGTCTTACACATTTCTGGCTGTCTCACAGGCCACGATCCTCACAACTGTGGACTCCTAGGAATTATCTGTGGCACCAGTGCTGGGCCCCTGACCCGACCCCACCCCCATCATGTACCTCCTTCTTTCTCCTCATACCCAATCCAAGGACGGGAAAGTACCAAGAGGCAGGCCCCGCACATACACTGACAGATCACAGTGAGCCCCTCAGGCCGATCCTTTCTCACTCCCAGCAGCTCCTTCCCAATAACAGCTGAAAGCAGCCGTTTGGAGGGTCCACATTCCCCTCCCATCAGCATGATCTGCTTGAGCACTGGTCTTGAATCTGTGATCATTCAAGAGAGGATGAGTCTGTGGTCTGGAGGACCCCCAGCACCTCAAGCTCAGAGTGAGGGTCAGGAGGGGATGATTTCCAGAAAGCATGCCATGCAACAGAGCATAGTAATAGAACTGTCCACTGAAGGCAGAAGCTGCTCGGAGTAATGAGTGCCCTGTCACAGGGGACATGTAAGCCAAGACTGGATATAAGCCACCAAGGAAGTAGGCTTAGGGAAGCAGCTTCTGGAAAATGCCTCTAGCAGCCCCAAGGCAACACCTTTGTGCTTCATTCTGCACCCAGAACCTTCCAGGCCTTCAGAGGATACATGCCAAGGGCTCTACTACTCATATCTGCCTCATCCTCACAGCAGCCAAGTGGGATCAGAGAGGTTCTCCCTTTGGACCCATTTTACAGATTAGGAGACTGAGTCCCAGCAGAGTGAAGCCACTGGCCTAAGGGAGCCAGCCTCTTGACCCTTCTCCCCCCATCTCCTCAAGCACTGGGAAGACCCAAAAATCACGAAGGGTTTCCTGGATTCTTTTCCCAGAGCCTGTGCATGGGACTGATTTTCTCAGCCTCTCTTGATCCTCCCTGAGGGCAAGGCCCAACCTCAAAATCACCCCTAGAGTTTACAGCCCAGGCAAGCTCTGCCTCCCCCACCCCCTTTGTCAGGGGCTCTAGGGACAAAGAGCTTCCCCCTCAGAGGGCGTGGACAGAGGCCACTGTGTCCTGCTGAGAGGTCAGAGCAGTCACCAGGCAAGGCTGCAGCAGAGTCCAGGGTAATTACTGCAGCCCGGCCTTTGTTGTCCACACAAAACCCGAGGAACCTCATAAAGATGAGGCGGTGATAGGAGCCCGGCAGAAGCCCTTGGGAGCAAAGTTATGAATGAAACCGTATGGGACCCAGTCACAACCTGGCAGGCCCTGCTTCCTGGTTCCGTGACAGAGTGCCCAGAGAAGCTTCCGGAAATTAACTTGTTGGTGCCCAAATTTCTTACAACGATGCCTCACCCTGAGGCCAGGGTCATGGCTGCTTGTCGGACACTAGCCAAGGCCTGAGAACTCCGTATCCGTGGCTTCACACACGGGTACTCTTGTGACACGACTCTCAGGACACAGTAGGCCTCAAAGTGCCTGCCTTCCTTATCTACCCCCATCTCTGTCAATCAGGGAAAAAGTGAAGTGTGCAGCTCTTCTCAGTGGGAGCCTTCCCCCTGCAATTTTCCAGGATGTGTCGCTGGTGGGCACTTGTCCTATGTGGGGGCACATCTTTGGGGGCCAGGTATGGAGAAAGTGTTGTGTTACCATTGCAAGGGGAGTGTGTGTGTGAGAGAAAGAACCTGTGGTTCTGTGGCCAAACCCCACAGTCTCTGGACCTTTCTTCACTTTGCTCCTGGCCACGAAAGGAACGAGGATCCTCCTCCCTTCTTTCCTTAGGAGGAAAAAGGGACATACTGTCCCCACCAAGAAGCCAGAAATCCTTCAAAGACAGGGCTAGTTATCAAAGTTTTCCAGAAGTCCAGCAATTTCTCATTCCCAACTCTTCTCTGTGAGCCATACCCCGAATGCCTCAAAACCCCAATCTAAAAACCATTTAAAACTCTTGAAAACTTCCTACTTCTGCCCCCCCCCCCACCCCAGCTCTAGTCCCTGCCGCCAACTCTCAAAACTCTAAAGTTTTGAGATTTACATGTGAAAACAGCATTTCATAACCTCGTGACTTGGGACAAGGAGATGCTTCTGTCCTTTTGGGAAAAACAAAACCCAACCGAAATCATAAAACTTAGAAGAAAACACCATCTCCCTCCAGATGCATTCCCTTGGCCCCAAAGTCACACGTGCTCTGTGGCAGATAGGGCTTTCAATGTGTCTTTTGTTTGATGCTGGTGTTTCAACATCCTCAACTTGATGAGAGAAAGGTCAGCGCGAGGCTTGGGGCATTCACAGACCACACCACCAGGGCCAGGCAGAGGGGAAGCAAGGGGCCAGGAATTCCCCCCTCCGGCCCCAGCTCCTGCTCTGGATCTCCTCAAAAAGCAGCCAGGACAGAGAAAGCTAGGGGCTCACCCCCTGGTCTAAACTTCCCCGGTAGCTTACAAACAACTTTTAAACTCCCGGGACCATACCAACGCCAGCGAAGTCAAGTCCGAATTCAACGCCAGCCAAGCTGCCCATTCTCCAACCACAGCGCCTGCCTCTTTATCTCTCCCTTCAAAAAAACAATAATAAGCAAACACAGGCACCTCTGGGAACAGCCTCTGGCCTCCTGCCCTGCCCTGTGTAACCAGCCTGTCCTCACACCCACAGGAGAGGAGGAGACAGCGCCGGTTAACCCTCTGGTCTACCAGGCCCTGTTCCCAGGTTGCAGCAGGGAGACAAACTGTTGCTCAAGAAAATCCTCCAGAAAACCCTTGGCACCAGGAGGCAGCTCCCTGCGGCTCCTGCCCAGCGCCAAGCCAAGGGCTTCCACAGGCGGCTTCTCACTGCCCTTTTAAATCTGCAGGGTTGGGCTCTACTCTTCCCATGCCCTGGGCTGTGCACCCAGGGGGCTCCAAATGGCCATGGCAGAGCGGGGAGGAGGAATAGACTGGCCGAGCACTGCCCTCACCCTGCCAGCCCAGCCGCCAGCTTCTTGGAGGACCTCTGAGAGAACATTTGTTTGGGCTGCCAAGTTAAATCTTCCTCCCTCATGTCAAGGCATTGGAAAAGCAGTCAGGGGAGAGGAGAAGGGGGAGAGTGGGGAAGGAGCAGCGGGAGGGAGAGAGGGAGGGAGGGGGGGAGAGAGAGGGAGGCAGGCAGGCAGGCAGCTCTCAGAGCCCCAGTTACTCGGGCACTGCCCACGGAAGCAGCCTGCGGCTCCCAAGCCAGAGCAGCCCGGACTCGGGACACCCAAGCAGGGGCCGGGCCGCCAGGGGCCGGGCCGCCAGGCCCCCAGGGTCAGGCGCCGGGTGTCAGTCGCTCAGAGCCCCAGCCTCCGGAGACGCCCTCGCTCTGTGCCCGCTCGCTAGAGAGGCGAGGTGGGAAGGGAAGGCGGAGGAGGGAAAAGTTTGCGGCAGGTAGAGGGGTAAGGGCTGGGCGGCCCTGCCGTCGGGCTGTCCCCCAGGGAGGGGTGGGGGGCCCGGGCCGGCTGCCCTGGCGCGCTCCCGCCAGCCCGCCCTCCTGCCCGGGTTGTTTACATTCCTGGAGTGTCTTTTAAACCCGGGGCTGAGGCCGACTCCCGGCCTTCTCCGGCGGCTCCGGGGCAGTCTCCCGTGAAAATCTGCTGGCGCACAATGGCCGGGAAGGCGGCCGCCCCTCGCCCGCGCCCCCGCTGCTCCGGGGCGGGGAGCCTGCCCTCCGCACCGCGCCCTCTCCCCGCCCGCCTGGCTTCCTGGACAGATGTCCCCGGCGAGGGGGCGACGCGCGCCCGCTGCCCGCGCCCCAGACGCCGAGGCCGCGCTCCCCACTGTTTTCTCCCCTGCCCAGACGCCAGGAATGTGAAACAAGCTTCCAGAGTCCGCCCCCCCACCCCAGCTCCGACCCCGGCCCGGCCCCCCAACCTCCGCCGGGGCCGACCTCCCACTCCCCCGGGGCCGCCGCCGCCGCCGCCGCCGCCGCCGCCGGAGACGGAGAGGAAGAAAGAACACGGAGAAATTACTTTCGTATTTGCAACGCGCGCGCGCACACACACGCACATCTTCCCTCTGGGCTCCCCTCCTGGCCGGGGCAGCCCCGTCCAGGCGATGGCCTTAACGCCCCTCGGGCTTCTCAAGACCTGCGGGAAGCCCCTACACACACACCCCTCGGCGTTCCCCGCTAGTACCGTGCGCCGCGTCTCCCCGGGCAATTCACACACAAACAACTTAACCGCGCCTCCACCTCCCATTTACCAAAGTGTGTGTTTTCCCTGGAAATTCAGATGCACAACTTAGCACCACCACCCCTTGCCACCCCGAAATCCAGCGCCGTCTCCGGCGGTTCTCGTACACACAGGCGCACAACTTCGCGTCTCCCCGAACGAGGTGAGGGAGACCGAGGTGGTCCTACCCGGGTCCTTCCCTCCCTGCCCGAATCCCGGTCCTGCCCGGGTGTACAGAACGAGGGCTGGAGGCGCACGGGCAGGAGGCGGGCACAGGGTCCGCGCGCGCACAACCTTACTCACGCCCCGCACGCCCGAAGAGCCTCGGCCCCCGCGCGCAGCCCAAGCCGGCTCCGCTCAGCCGGGCGTTCGCCGGTCGCCTGGGCCTCGGCCCCGGGCCGCCGAGGAGAGCGCAGTGGAGCTCGGCCGCCGGCCGCTCGCCGGGCTTGCCTGGCGCCGGCGGACCCTTCAAAGGAAAAGCCCCCAGCACCCAGCGCCCCACGCTCGCACCCCAGGAGTCCACGGGGAGCGAGAGGAAGGCCCGGGGCCAGCGGGCGCCCGGGTCTGGACCCAAACTTACCGGGCGCTGCGAGCGCCGCTGCCGCCGCTGGAGGACGCGCCGCTGCCGCCGCGGCCGCTGCCGGGCAGGCCCGGCTCGGGCCGGGAGGAGCGCTGCGAGGGCGCCGAGAACGGCTCCGCTTCGGCTCCTGCTCCGCGCCGACCCGGGCTGGGGTCACCGCGCTGCGCCGGCGCTGCTCGCTCGCTCCGCCGCCGGGTCGCTGTTCGCCCGCCCGCCGCCCGGTCGCCTGCTCTCCCGGGCGCCCGCCGCCGCTCGCTTTTTTAATGTCCACAGACAGTGAAAAGGAACTCGGCGTTAGGGGGTGAGTAAGTGAATCAACTCGCCCGGAGCCGAGCAAGTTGAAGTGTCAGATTACATTGGCTATTCTATTTCCAAAGGGCCCCGCGCCGCCGGCCGCCCGCAAAAGCAGGCGCGGAACCCCGGACGGAACGGAGCGCCGTGGCTCCACCGCCGCCGCGGCCGCCGCCAGCGCTCAGCTTCGCTCGGCTCTCGCTCTCTCAGCGCTCTCGCCGTTCACTCTCCCTCTTTCCTTTTCGACTCTTTCTCTCCCTCGCCTTTCCTATCCCTTCTTTTGCTCTTTCTTCCCCGCTCCCTGGTCCCGGCCCTCTCCAAGCTTTCCCCCCTGTGTGGCTCGGAAGAGCCTCGCGCGTCCCCCCCCCCCCCCGTCACTCACCTCCTTCTTCTCTCCCCCTTCCTCCACTTCTCCCTGCCCGCCCCCACCTCCCCGCTCCTGCAAGTTTAGAGTAGGAGAGAAATGCTGAGCCTAGGAAGGGACCCCATTGGGGAGGGGGCAAAAACCACCCGGCACCCCGGCACCCCCTTGGTTGGCGCGCCCGGGAGTAGAGTGCACTTGGGGCCGGAAACGCTGTCAGGTACCCTATTTGGGGGCAAGCGAGTTGCTAGCAAGGATCGCCCAAGCGTTCCCCCGGAGGAGGCTTTGGGGTTGTTCTCAAAGCCCGGGGACTGACTGGTGGGGCGAGCAGAGGACCACCCCCCTACACACACACCACCACCACCAAGGGCGACGTTGGGGGAGGTTGGAGCGCGGTGCCCCCGACAACTGGGAAGGACCAGTGCGAACTGCCTGCACCCTGCCGGGTCCAGAGGCGTGTGGATTCCCCGAGGCCGGTCCCGAGCGCCCCAGGCCCAATGCACGTGCGCGGGGTGGGGGCGCCGGGACCCAGACCCAGTCCCACGTCCGGGGCTGGGCACTGCGCCAGGGGCCGCGGAGAGCTACGGCGCTCACAAGGCGCAGTTGGGTGCACCCACTCGCGGGGTTCCCCTCGCGGAGCCACCCTCGAGAGCATTTAAGTGCGCACCCACCTTGACTCTCGTCCACTGCCACTCACACGGAAACTCCTACACAAACAGCACACACATTCGCGCCCACACTCAGTTTTACAAACACGCTTCCACACGCGCGCACACACAAACACGCACACGCGTACACTTGCCCTCACAGATATACCCGTGTACACGGTCATAACAAGCACATTTACCCACACGCAATGGCACACACACATCGCTGTACAACCAAATACACTCAAAAAAAACAAAAACACGAAACATTCCCCTGTGCATTAAATCCTCACGCTCACGTACACATACAAACCCATATCCTCCCCCACTCCCTCTTTCACACCCAGAACCACCCCCCCACACCGCTTGTGATTTGCTGCACCCTCAGTCCCAAATCATAATCGGCGCCCGCGCGGCACGGGTTGGACACACACACTCGCGCGCACGCAAGCACTCTCCTCCCTGCACAGGCGGGGGAGGCTTCGGCCCGGCGCCCGCTTCGGATTCCAGGTGTGGCGAAGGCTCCGCGCTCCGTGTTTTGCAGTCTGCCGCGGTGTCGGAGGCGAGGCGAGGAAGGGAGCTGGAATAACAAAGGCAAGTTGGGGAGAGCGCAAGGGGGCGCAGCCCGGCCCGGGCCGCGGGGGGAGCCCTGCAAGGCCTGGGCTTTGCAAGCTGCGAGGGTCTCGGGCGCCAGGAGCCGGAGGTGGGGAGAGGGGGGGAGGTGGTGAGGGTCGAGGGGCGGGGCCGCGGCGTGACGTCAGAGAACAATGACTCCGCCGGGGGGCGGGCACCCGGAGGCAGCCCGGGCGGGGGTCTCCCCCGGGGACTGAGACTAGCGGAAGACGTCCTGGACCGGCTAGGGCCTTTGCCTGATTGACGAGGTCCGCTTCGGAGCGCGGACGTGCCACGCAGACTCGAGGATCGTCCAGGCCTCCTGGGCAGTGATCAGCGCCGACCCTGGGCCAGCGCGAGGGGCAGGCCAGAGTACCCTCCTCCCACCCTATTTAAAAACATCCTTCAGTGGGCATCTCTGACCTCGGCTTGAACTCCTTCAGGGCCGGCTAGATCACTCCTTCCACCACCGAGGGAAAGGAGGCAAAATGAATTTGCCAGCCCTGAATTCATTCTCAGGGCTTCGCTAGTCTGACAGCTCGCGAACTCAGCTTGGATTCCTGAGGGCTCGGACGACTGCAGCTCAGGTCCACAGGGGCGTGGGAGGGGATGCGGGGAACCTGCTTGATATTCCTAGGGGAAATTCTGCCGCCCAATGCCATTAGATGCAAGGGAAGGCACTCCTTTCCGGGCCTCAGTCTTTCGACCTGTCACATGGACTGTTTTCAAGCAGCTGTTCCTGCACAGGTGGCAGCTGAGCACCCCTGGGGAAGGTGGATGGCATGAGAGCCTTCCAGACCTCTCAGCACACCAGAGAAGCATGGTCCCAGTACATTCCTGTGGGAGTATATTCCTGAGCCCCTCCCCCTCGGCCTCTGGGTGGCCCAGGTTCCTAAGTCAGGACACGGGGTAGCCCGGGAAACCCCTGAAGGCCTGACCCAGGGCTGGAAGGTGTAATTCAGCTGGCTGAGTGGTGGCTGGAGCCCCAGCTGCTCCCCCTGGGAAATCTATAGCATTGTAGCAGCCAGAAAGCTAAGGCCCCCCCCACCCCACCACCCCAGGTCCAAAACCTCAGGACAGAGTTTCTGGGTTTAAGAGCCTGGAGGGCAAGAATCCAGCTTCAGCCAAGAACTAGATGGGTCAGGATGGGTCAGGATGCTCTCCTCTCACCATTTCTGTCCAAATTCCTCAGTGAGTGACATGGGCTCACCACCTCCAGGAAATGAGGAATGGAGGCAGCCTTGGGGGTGATCACTCATGTTCAAAAGCTCCTGTCCAGAAGATACCCCCGACCCCCATTTCCTTTACATCTGAAAACTAGCATGCTACTGCAGAGGGCAGAGGAGCCAAGCCCAGTATACAAAGCAGGCCCGAGCGAAGGGTAATTTCAGCTCTTCCTACTTGAGCAAGCATGACACTTGATGGCAGCAAGTCTGAGAAACCTCACCTGGGCTCTGGGTCTGCCCAGGCCTCCTGGGGATCCTGGCCTCCAGGCCTTGGGACTCAGGCCTTTGCTGTCTCTATTCGTCTTTCAGGGAAATAACAAGGCAGACTGGATCCTGGGAGGTCTGGGAAGAAGCTATGACTTATATAGTGCCTACTGTGTGCTGGGTACTGTGGCAAGGGCCTCTTAGCATCAGCTCACTAAACTCTCCTCGCACTGCCTTGAGTTAGATGCTCTATTACTATCTCCCCTTCAGAGAAAACTGCACTTTGAGTCACTTGGTCAATCAGGATTCAAACTCAGGCTCTCATTAACAAAGTTTCCTGTTGACATCTTAGCCCAGCTCTGCCTCCTCAGCCATAGACTCTCTGTGTGGTCCTGGGCAAGTTGCTAGCCCTCTCTGGGCTTCTCTAAACCAAGGGTGAGGTCTCATGGCAGTGGCTGGGCCTCTTTGGGGATTACGTGTCCTGAGCCTCCACCCTCGTGGCCCTGGCTTCTGTGGGCCTGGAGATCTGGGGGTGAAACAGAGGAGAAAGTGCTTTCACTTCCCAGCCACTGAGAACTGGAAGACAGATCCCACTCAGCCAACGCAGGGCCCGGAAATCACATGGCTCCGGAGGCAGCTCAGTGCCCATCAGGAGGGTGCGGGCTGCACGGGGTCGGCCTGTGGGTGCCAATGCGGGGTCCTGCCCACACCCACCTTCAGAGTAGACATACGTTTTATTAATTGCCTTGCCTTCCAGGAACCATCAGCAGGAAAGAAGGCCATTGCTTAGGCCTAGGCCTGGGAAGTGGGGAGCCAGGAGGTCCAGGAGGCCGAGAGGAAGGCAGTGGGAAGAGGCTGTAGGTCCTGGGGGGAGCAGAGGACCTTGACAGGGTGCAGTAACTGTGGCCTCCTGGGCTGGAGGCCCTCAGTGGGCTGGGGGGGCAGGGGACTGGCACATGTAGGGGTGAATTCCTACCTCTCCAGGACTGCCTTCTCCATCTCCATGATTCACCCCTCCCTCCCCAAAAGGGAGCCCAGGGACTAAAAGGGCCGAAGGAATGTCACATCGTTGCTGAGAGCTTCCTGTTTGCCAGGCATTTCTCATTCCATCCTCTCCACAAAAGCCAGAAGGTGTAATTCCCCACTGAGGACAAAGACTCAGAGAGGTTAAATGACCTGCTTAAGGTCTCACAGTTATTCGGTGCGTGGGGCTCAAACTCAGGGTTGAGAATGGGGATTTGCCTTCATTCCTCACCAGGCTACGGTGCAGACAAGGTGACCTTCTGAGTCCCCTGGGGTGGATGGTGGGAAGACTCACTCACCTGCCAGGGAATGATCGGGTCCCCTCCCATGGTAGTGGGGTCACGGGGAGTAGATTTAGTCTTCACAGCTTGGTGGATCCAGGAGGCATTTGGTCCCTGCCCAGCTCCGAGGCAACTATGTGTCTAGAGGTGGGTGGTTGGGCCCAGCAGAGAGCAGATGTGCCCCTCAGCACAGCAGGTGCCCCTGGGCTGCCTCCTCCCTCTGTGCCAGTCAGGTTGCGCACTCCATTCTCCAAGGCCGCACCTGCCCAGCCTCCTGGCCTTGGCTCTCCAGGCCTTTCCACCAGGTATGCTATCTTCTCAGTTCCCATGACGGACCTCTGCCCAATGGTTCCAGACCCAGCTCAGCCGCCACCCCCTTCTACTGCTGGGAGGCCTGGGAGAGTCAACGGAGAGCCTGTTTTGGGAGTTGGGACACCTTCGCTCCCAGCCCACCGCTGCCCGGCTTGCCATGTGTTGTGAGTGCATCACAGACTCTGTGCTCGTTTCCCCATCTGTCAAGTAAGAGAGGGACACGGGATGTTCAATGGTACTTCTGCCTCTGATTAAGCCTTTGACTCTTGAGCTATAGTGCACCTCAGGGTTTAGGGGGACCCTGCTTTGGGGAATGCCCTCCAGAGTCTCTTTGGCTTCGTAGGGAAAGGAAAACGTGTATTCAGAGGGGACCATCCAGGGCTGTGAGTAGGTCATGACCTTAACACCTTGCTTCACAAGGTACCACTAATCTTCTGAGCCTTGCAATGGCCCTTTTTCCAGTGATGAAACTGATCCCCGAAAGGAGGTGGTGGCTTTGTCATGGCCACACAGCTGGGAAGTGTCAAAGTGGGAACAAGAGCCAGGGGTCCCGACCCAGCGCTCTCTCCTCTGCTCCAGCGCTGCCAGAGAACCATCTGGAAGCTAGGAGGTCCAGCACTCCTGGGGGCCTGGAACAAGCTGCCAGAGGAGGATCAAGCCTCCTCTGTCTATCCTGACAGCTCTGGCACCCTGAGGGGGGTCCCTCCTCTCTGGCACTGGAGGGGGTGGGAGAAGAACTCCGAGCCTCTATGTCTCCCCTCCTCACCTGGACAGCAGTTTGCCGGCCTCAAGGCTCATACCCCCTTGCCCTGCCCCATGCCTGTGGCCATGCTGGGTGGCTTCCAGAATTGCCAGCATTCTATACACGCTCTTACCTCCTCATGCTCTTCCTGCCTCCTGGGACACACCCCTACCAACCTTCAAGGCCACATCCACGGCCCCATGCTCAAAGGCCTGCCTCGATACCTCCAGCAGATGTGCTGTCTCCCTGGTCTCAGCGCCCACGTGGTGCTGCCCCTGCCTCCAGCATCAGCGTTATCATCATAACGATTGCATATTAAAGTGTGCTAGACACCAAGTACCTCATGCACACAAACTCCTTTCATCTTCACACGAGCTGATTGTTATTAGTGGTAGTAACATCTCCATTTTTAGAGATGAGGAAACTGAGGCACAGGGAGTTTCATCTGCCCAGCATGGCACCTCCCTAGGCAGGGGAATTATTTTGATGTGCATCCATCTCCTCCCTGGCTGAGACTGCGGGCCAGAGGATGGCTCACTGCTCTATCCCATCACCCAGCAGAGTGCCTGAGTGACTGACAGGCGGTCAAGTGCAGTGGGAGATGCAAGGGACACACAGGGATGAGCCAGACCTGGCCCTCCAGGAGCTCCTAGACTATCAGAAAGGACTGTCCCCATCAAATACCACTTTAAAAGTTTGGGGGAAGGAGAGGAGTTGGCATTGGGTGGGGTCTGGAAGGCAAGCTCTGCTGGGGAAACAGACCAGAGTGAGGCGTGGACCTGCCCAGTCACACAGCGAGTGTGAGGCAGCAGTGGGCTGGGACCCCAGGCTCCCAGTATGATGTACCTTCTAGCACCTTGAGCCAGCTGTAGGGTCCCTGAGTCTATGCTGTTTTTCAAGGACACACGGTCCCAGACGCCTCCATGATGCTGAGCTGTTCAATGAGTGGCTCCAGTTCTTCTCTCCCCTCTATTAAATTTTTTTTTAAAAAGAAGAAGAAAGAAAGAAATCCAGGCATTGTTCCTGACTGCAGCTGGTGCCAACTAGAATCCCGCTGAACAGAATGGAGCCGAGAGCCCGGCCGCCAGGGGCCTGGCTGCTGACACAGGGCCTTTCTATTTTGCTTTCCCCCCGGGGGCCCAGGCTGACGTTTCGTCCCTTCCATGGGCACCCTCTCCACCTGCCTCCCTGGCCCCAGCTCTGAGTCTCCCGCTGCCCTCACCCCCTTTGCAAAAATCAGATGCCACTTGGGAGGGCTGTGGAGCACTGGCACCCCCTTCCTCATCACCCACAACCCGGAGTGAGCTGGACCCCCTCCCTGTCCCCCACTCTACCAAGGCGGGGGGCTTCGGATGCCTGTCTAGGAGAGTGGCAGAAATCCTTTCTCCATGGAATCATTTGGAACACTGGTTTGATTTCAGAATCTACCAGGATTTTTCATCCCACCCTGACCTGACTTGGCAAGTGCCAGTCCAAGCTCACCTGTTAAGGCAATTTGCAGCAGGGAAGGTTTCGGGGTTGGCGGGGGCTAGGGTGCCGGTGGCAACAAATGGTTTTGCAGGCACAAAAGTGCTGTCTAAAGTTCCTGGTTTGCCTGCTGCCTCTGCTCCAAGAGACTTGGTCTGTGGAGGAAGAGGATTCCCCAAACTCTCCCTTGCTGCCTTCATTTCAGCCTCCCCTCCCTGCCCCTTTAGAACCTTGAGTTCCGTTTGGCAACATCCCCCACCTCTGTTCTCCAAAGAGCCGCTCTGACCCAGATTACCCCAAGCATCAGCCCAAAGAGAGCAGCAGCCTGGCCACTATCCCATGTGCACTGGGAGCCCTGGGGCTTGGCCTCGCCATCAAAGCCAGCTTCCCGAGCATCCCCTTTCCTGCTCTGGGTATCGCACTTTGGAGTTTGTAAAAAGCACTTTATGTCTTACCTGAGTGCCACAGCCAGCCTCAAGAGGCAGGCGGAGATTGCACAACCCACTTTGTAGAGAAATAAAATGAGGGTTCAAGGGGCCCAGTGGTTTGGCCAAAGTCATACAGGAAGGGGCAGAATTGGTTTTTGAACCCGGTCTTCTGATTCCATGTCACTAAGCAGGCGTGGGGACCTGAGTGGTCATGGTCTCAGAGGATGGCTCATCAAATGTTGCCACAAGATGGGATCCCAGACACACTGATTCATCTAACAAACGTTTATTGACTCCCTGCAATGTGCCAGGCACAGAACTAGGCACTGGGGATCTGACAGTGAACAAAACAGATGGGGTCTCTCTGTCACAGAGCTTATATTTTGTTGGAGGAGAGACAGCAAACAGACTGTGTAGGAAGGTGTCCCTGTCCCCACCAGCCCAGTGCATATGCCCCAGAAGGAGCCCTGGCTAGGAGGCTGGAGACACAGGTTCTGGTCCCAGTGTTGTCCCCAACTCCCCGTGCGATGTTGGACAAAGCTTTCTACCTGTGAAATCTGCAAACATGTGGCACCTTACACATTTCCCCAGGTTCCTGCCCTACTCCCAGGCTCTGAGTCAAGTGGTTAATGATTTCCTAGCATGAATAATTACTCTGATTAATTTTTTCTCAAACCTGACTTTTCATCAGCTCTCAGAAGCCAGAAAGGGGCTTCTGAGGTCATCGGAGCGAGAACCCCTAGGTCTCATTCTTCTCGGGAGGTGACTCTCTCTGCTTGCATCCTTCTGGGAATGGGGAGCTTGCTCCCTCACATGGCAGACACTGCTCAGTGATGTGCTGGTAAGTGCTTAACATCTGGCTCTCCAAAATGGGGAAAACCTGATGGATAGCGTTTGCCGACTTGCATGGTGTAAACACTCCCACTGTGGCCAATGTCAAGCTGCTGACTTAACATCACCCAACTCACAGAGTTCCAGAAAATTTAGCCATCGCCTCTTGTGAGCCGGTCTGAGCCGGCTCCAACACACCACTGGCCTGCCCCACAGAGAAGCCCTGTCCAGCTTTACGTGTTGGGAATTTCTTCCTGGTATTGAGTGAAACATCTAATTCTCTGGAGCTCCAGCTTGAAGGTCCTGAGCTACTTCTCTGGGGTGTCATAGGACAAGGGGGCCCCTGGGCCCCCATGAAGCCCTTCAGAGAGTAGGAGGAATTGACTTCTGTCTCCCCGTGACAGGGGAAGTTCCTGGGCCAAGTGGGGTCAGGGTATACTCACCCTCCCTCTCTGCGTCTCCTTCCTCCCTCCCTTTCACAAATATTTATTGGGCCTCTATGACCCATCAGGCACCTGCTAGATGCTGTGGCCCTGGCCACCCATGTCTTTGCTCACACTGGACCCTCCAAGCGGAAAGTCTTCCCTCTCGGCCTGTCCACCTTGGAGGCTGTACTCAGATGTCACCCGCTCTCAGAAGCCTGCCCCGCCCTCCACCCCTTCCCCTCCCGAGGCCGGCAGGCGCCCGCCCTCCCACAGTCTTTCTCGGTCCCTGTTTGCCACTTATCACTTTCTACCTTGGATTACAGCTATCTGTGTACTCGGCTTATCTCTCTGCCAGACTGAGAGGCAGCGGGCTTGCTGAAGGAGCGTGGACTTTGGAGCCCCGCGACCGGGCCCCGAATCCCAGCCTTGCCGCTTATGGCTGTGAGCCCTAGGGAAGCTCCTACCGCCGTGTGGAGCCTCAGCTTCCCTATCTGTAAAGTGGGGCTGGTCATAACTCCTTCCAAGATGGTCTGACTGTTAAATGGGATTAGAAATGTAACTCCCCTTTCCTGTTCCTGTCTGGGACTCTCATCTCTGGGGGACAGAGATTGTGTCCAGTGCTGTGTGTCCTCCTGGTTATGACAGCAGTATAAATATTAACAACAATGGTAAACACATATAGCAATGTGACTACATGCAGGGTATTGTTCTAAGAACTTAGGCGTGCTAACTCATTTCATTCTCACAACAACCTTGTGGCATTGGAACTATTCCTCCCACTGATAGATGAACAATCTGAAGCACAGAAAGGTTAGATGACAAGCCCAAGGTCACACAGTGAGTGGGAGAGCTGAGATTTGAATCTAGGAAAATCGGCTCCAGGGCCTTAGCTGTGGAACACTCTATTAAATGGCCATGGTTGAAGGGCTTGGAGAGGCTTAGGGAGCCATTGGGGGGGGGCTGTCCATGGAGTACCCTGGCCTGTTGACATTCTTGTCCTGTCCTGTGGGGTCACGGTGGACAGAGAAGCTCCTGGTCTGTCCTCTAGGACCTCTGGGCAGGTAAAGTGGTTAGTGCCGAAGAGAGGATTGTCTCTAGGTCCCTAGGGGCAGGAGCCTGAGAGGCCACTAATGGATTAGGCAATTAGGCAATCAGAGAAGGCTTCGTGGAAGAAGTGGCATTTGCAGTGGGCCTTGACTGATG
This sequence comes from Phoca vitulina, assembly GCF_004348235.1. Classification (NCBI taxonomy): domain Eukaryota; kingdom Metazoa; phylum Chordata; class Mammalia; order Carnivora; family Phocidae; genus Phoca; species Phoca vitulina. The sequence goes on along the minus strand of NW_022589732.1, from coordinate 18,891,592 downwards.
AAGATCTGGGTGGGGAGGGACAAGGCAGAACAGTAGGAGCAAAAGTGCAGAGGTGGAAGAGGTATATTAGGAATTCACTTAGGTGTCAATCTAGACATTCTCCTGTGTTCCGGTTGGTAGGTAGAGCAGATAAGGTGAATATGGGGAAGGGTGTGTTAGTCGTCCAGTCTGTGATTCAGAAAAAGCTGAGGGAACTGTTTCAGGGGCTCTGAAAGCCAGGACAGACCCTGAAGAACTGAGAGCCAGTTGGGCTGCCCTAGGGGCCAGATTGGCATTTTGCTTCTTTATAAGCTACTCTGAGTACTCAGAGTCCTGGGTTCCTGAATCCAGCTCTGCCTCTTGGTTATATCCCTCCGTTTCTCAGAGCCTTAGTTTCCCCATAGGCAGAATGGGCATGAAGAGTGGACTTGGGGAGCCAGTAGAAGGAGGCAACAGGGCTGCTGGTGGGGCCCTGCCCGACACTCCTGGGGTAGGAAGTGGGTGGGAGGTACGTGGGGGGGGGGGCACGGGAAGCCAGAAGGGGGTGGGTGGGAGGAGCTCCATGTGCGTGGCCAGCGGGTGCCAAGCCTGCCAAGTTGGCTCAGGTTGTTCCTCGTGATTCTTCCCACACCACATGCTCCGTTTTCCTGGCATTGCCAAAGGCTGCCCAGCTCTGCTGGCTTAAACCCAGTCTCCCTCCGAGGCTTCTGCAAGGACAGCGCCTGGCAGGCTGTGGGCTGACCCTGCCCCTCCGGCAGGCCCGCCTCAAGCCCACTAGGCCCCTCCAGGTAGCGCTAATTGTCCTAATGAACGCTTTGGGAGCATTCATTGTGTGCCAAGGGCTGTTTTAAATGCTTCCATTATATTAACTAATTTAATCCTCACAACCACGCTGATGACACCCATCTTGGGCGAGGAAACAGGCAGGGACAGGTTAAGCCCGGTGGTCCCACTGCAGTTGCATGGCGGGAAGGGTGAGGCCTGAGGGGTGCAGAGAGCCCGCGGAGCCTGGCAGCAGGGCCTGCAAGGTGCAAGTCTGCGCCCCTTCTGGCTGTTTCCCTGTGCGGGGACCCTCACACTTCTCCTTTCTGCTCATTTCCAAGTTCACAAGCGGGTCCTCTGTCCGCACGCGTGCGCGTATGCCCGCACACTGGACACCACGGTTGTGCAGACGCAGAGACAGTCCCCCATGAGTCTCGCTGTCACTGAGTCACATCCACAGGTACAGGCACTGTGCCCACCCTGCCGCAGACACGCACACCCTCCCCCCCCACAGGCACACACGCTCCTGTGTCCCCCAAATGACCCGGTGGGATCTGTGAACTCACGTTGCCTCCCCCTGGCCTCCAGCCTCTGTGGATGGCCCTCTGGCCCAGGCATCTTCATTCTTGTCCCTTCGAGCCCATGGCTCCAGAATGTGTGCACTGTGCAGGTCCCGCCCAAATCCTTGCCCTGCTCTGCCTCCCTCTACAGGAACTGGGCCTCAGGGGGGTGGTAGGGGCTTGGGGGTGGATGGTTACCCTTCCCCCAACCTCAGGGGCTGCAGAAGGAGCAGCAGGAAGAGGAGATAAATTAATCCTGGCCTCCCCTCCCCCGGGCTCTCTGTGATGCTAATTCTCTCCGCCTTTGATCCAGCCCAGGCCCCTAACTCTGAGCAGGAACAGGCGCTGGGCCTGCCCCGAGATTAGGGCTGCCCTGGGTGAGGCCCCCAAGCATAGCCCCCCAGGCAGCAGGTTGGGATTTTTCTCCTGGGGAGGGGGTCTTGGGGATTAGAACTCTGGTTACTGACCCTGGCCTTTACAGCACACTCCCCTTTGCAAGAACTTTCTCATTCTCGCTCCTCTCCAAGGGACCCTGTAGTTCCCATTTTACACGGGGAACTCCCAGGGACAAAAGGACTCCAGAAGCTTCAGGCCAGTGAGTGGTGGGGTCCAGACCTGGAGCATAGCTCTCCCAACCTCCAATCTCGCCCTGTTTGCTCTGGGGGTTTTTGTTCCAGTGAGTTTTTAAAAAAACACTATTATAGAGGAGTCACTACCTGCCAGGAGTTGTGTCTTAAAGAGCCTCGTGCCATCCAGCTCGCAGATCAGCTCTGTGGGGTCCCACTTTACAGGTAAGGGAGTGCTCCACGTCCCTGTCCCACGTCGGCAGAGTCTGGATTCAAAGCCAGGACACATGCCACCTGTAGTCCCTCACTGTGCAGAGGGGACAGTGAGACCCAAAGAGCAGAAGGGACGTGTCCAATCCTGTACAGGAAGTTGGCTGGGCATTCATCCCCTATCTTCCTAGCTACACCCGGTCTTGTTCTCGAAATGTCTGGAGTCTTCTATGGACCCAGTGGAGCTGGACAAGAGTCCAGACCCCACGCTGCCCCCCCGCCCCCTGAGTACAGGGCTCCCTGTGAGTATGCCAAGCTCAGGTAATCACATAGAGGCATCTCAGCCAACCCGGTTTCAGAACAGCCCTGTAAACTTGCGCATAAATACAATTAAAATGTTTATTATGTTCAATTTCATACATATGAAAGACTGTAAGCTATGAAACTCAATACAGTGAACACTCATGGCCATCATACTGAAGAACTGGAGCATTACAGACACGTCCCAGAGGGAACCAGTACCTGAAGCTCAATCACGACTCCCTTCCTCTTTTGAACAAATGGTTGGAGCACACGGGTGTGATCCGCGGCTAACCACTTTTGAGACAATGAATCACACGCTGCATTCCCAGGAGAAGTGCCTTCTTTAAAGGGACAGGGGGAGCTTTGAAGAGTAACTTGCGCCCCCATGTGCCCTCCTCCTCAGGGGCTGCCATCTGCACCTGTTGTTATGCTTTGGGGGGGTATCTGCAGTGTGGTACCCTATTTTGCCCTCCCCAGAGAGTGTTCTGAAAGGACATTTCTTCCTGGTGTGGCCAGCAGAAGCAGGGCTGGGGGCCCCCCGGGCAGCTGGGCATTCCCTGAACAAGGCATACCATCATGCTTTTGCCTGAGCTGTTCCCTTTACCGGGAATGCCTTTCCATCTAGTCTGCTTGGGAAAACCAGCTCCTAGGTTCAGCTCCAAGGTGTCATTTGTTGGGAGGCCTTCCTTGTGAACCCCGTCCTGTGACCCCCAGCAGAGTTGGGTGTGCCCTCCTCTACCACGTCTGAGTCCTTGGGTACCCTTCTGTCAGGCTTATCCCAGAGCAAATGTTCTAGTAGCTGCCAAGAGCAGCCTTCATCCCTAGATCCCAGGCACAGCTGGCTGTCCCACTGGGGCAGGTGCTTCCAGAGCGACCGAGACAGAATCAGGGGGAAGGTGATAGCACCAGGACCTCCCTGTGGCGCTCCAGGGGCTGGGACTCAAACGTCCCACCGGGATTGCTCCGAGGCCTGTCTGGATGGAGGATTTGGAGGCAAGGCCGACAGGAGACTGCCCGGGGCTAGGGGCTGCGTTTACCCATTTGCTCTGTTGATGTGTGTGTGTGTGCACGACACCTGTGCAGGTCGGTGGGTGTGGGCACAGGAGTGCACATGTCCACCAGTGCTTACACATGTGTGTGCACACACGTGCTCTACGTGCACAGGCCCTGCAGACCACGCAGGGCCACTTGCTTTTCCTGCTCTCAGCCCCCTCCTGGACAAGCCTGTTTTCTTCTGAGTATCACGCAGCACAAGCCTACGGAGGACCTGCTGTGTGTCAGACCGGTGGGGTTGGCCGCGCGCTGGGGGGACAAGCCTGACAGAGGGTTCACACACCGTCTTGCTGTCCCCTTCTGCGCTCTCCCGTGCACTAGCCCTAAAAGCCAGGTGCCACCTCCACTTCCCCGTTGAGGCCCAGGAGAGCCTCAGAGAACAGAGGGGGGACAGCAGGGGACATGGGAGGCTGAGATCAGAAGCCCTGATGCCGGGGCCCGATTCTCGGTCTCGGATGCCAGGGGCCTGCCAGAAACCCCTACTTCCAAGGGACGCCTGGCACAGGGAAGAGCCACCCAGAGTCCTCCCTGGCACCCTCCTTTCCTCCCATTGGCTGCTGCACTTGGGGGCGCCATTCCCTGAGCGTCCTGTAGGAGAGCGCCATAGCTGTTAGCGGCTGCAGGGATGGGGGGAGCTCGGAGCTGAGTGGGATGGGATGGGACAGCCTCAACCTGGGGACCGGTCACTCCTCGCCCCCACATTCACACACAGAAGCCTCTACGCACATGTGCGCAAGTGTGTACACACAAATACACATGAACACATGCACGCATGCCTGCCCAGAGACGCAGTGCCAGTTGCCCACTGCTCACCTTCTGCCTCATGGTTCCGGTTTGCTCCTCTAAGTCAGGCTGCCCTAAAAGGGGCCCTATGGCTGTCTGCTTTTCTGTCTGCCCTCCATCTGAGAATCAGGAACCCGGTGGCTGAGGAAGATGACTGTAGGGGGATTTGGTGCTCCTTTTGGAGCATCATTGCCCTGCCCTTTCAGGAGGGAGGGTGACGTGGGTTAGCCTCTGTGAATGGGGGGGAGCAGGGAAAGGGATGATCGCTGTCTTTCCTTCCCCACCACCCAAATGCACCCTGGAGGTCCTGAGTGAAGGTCTCTTTCCCGTGATAAGGGTGGCACTGTGGCTTGGCAGTCAGAATCTTTGGCTCTGGACTCTGATGGCCCCGGGTGAATCCAGGATTCCTCACCTCTACTGTGGGGTTGTGGGCAGGTCGCTTCACTCCACTGAAGCTCCATCCTGAACTTGTACTGAGAAGATGAACGCACTCACTTCACAGTGTTTGGAGATGGTGGGCCAGGCCTGGGCCTGGGAAATGGCAGTGGGGGTGGTCCGGGCTTGTTCCTGTAAATGCCATGCAAGGCCAAACTGTGTTGTATCCAGACCACCTGAACCACAGGACCTCGGGCTGCCTCACAGCCTGGGGAAAACCGAACTCCAGTCCAGGCTCTGCTTTACCAGCGAGGTGACCTTAGGTGTGACAGGGGCCCCTCCAACCTCAGCATCCTCAGCCCCAAAAGAACATACTTATCTGAGGGGCACATGGGGCTAGAATGACTGATCAGGTGGGAAGGAAGGGCCTTGCAAATCACAAAGCTTGTGTCCCTTCTGAGGATGCAGGTGGGGGGGACAGGGACCCATCGCCCCTCAGTGGGACCCTGTCCTTCTGCACCCACACCCAGCATTCTGGCCCCGAGCTGGGCTGAGAGCTGCATGGAAAGAGCCGTGTTTGTCTGGGGACCACTCTGAGCCCCGTGCCCGCCCTCTGCAGGCCTCCGGAGCTGCCAGGTGGGAGAGCCCTCACGCGGGCAGTCCGAGGCCCCTTTGAAGCCGGGAAGTTCGTACTGAAGGGGCAAAGGCAGCCTGGATTCAAAGTATCTCTCTTGGCCTTTAATTACCCTTCTTCACCCATAGGTGGAATTTCCACTCCAAGAGCCAGAGAGAGGCGCGGGCGCGGGCGCTGGGGGCCGGCTTCCCCTGCTGCCTTTGTGTGGCGGCCGCCAGCGCAGCTGTGGCGCGCAGCTCGGGTTTCTGATTTTAATGATTTCCTGAATTCATTCTGTTTCCTACCTCGGGGAAAGGAGGAGAGGTGATCCTCTTGAAAATTCACATAATTGCTTTTATTTGATTTTTATTAAAATGCATTCAGGAATAATGTGATTGCCCCCTTTATTACGTTGTTCATCAATCTGGCATGGGGAATCAGCTTGGAAAAACAGTGGGTGCAGGAGCAGACACGGCCCCTGTGGTGGGCTCGGGGGCTCGCCCCGACTGGCCAAGTTGCACTGGGGGAGCCACAGCCTCCCCCTCCTCCACCGCTGCTGCCATCTGGGGAGGTGAGCTGATGCCCCACTAAGCCCGCTGAGTGGCTTCCGAGTGTGGAATGCTGGGAGCACGCTGTGCGTGTCCTCCCCAGCCCCACCCCTCCTCCTCCCGGCTTCCTCTTCCCGCCTGAGTCCCCAGAGGCTGAGAGGGGTGGTGGTCTGAACTCCTAGCATGGCTTGCCCTGCACTGTCTCCCCTGTGCGACCCACCCCCCGCCCCCATCAGAGCCTCCGTGCTGGTCTTGGGGTCCCAAGGCTCAGGGCCTTTAGTCCAACTTCGAATGGCCCACCCAATCAGGCTACTCCCCTTCTCGGAAACCTTGGTGGCTTGCAAAGACCCCTTTCCGGCCCGGGGCCATCCGTTGTGGGACCTTTGCATGCAGCGGAAAGAAGCCAGACCTCTTGTCAGCCCAGATTGCAATCCGTGCTCTGCTTTATGCAGTGGGATACTGGGCAAGTCACTCCTGCCCAAGTGTCAATGATTGATTAAGGAAACGGGAGCACCAACATGTTCTGGATAGAAGCCCTGAGAATGTAGGATGGTGAACAGGCAAGTACAAGGGTATCTAACTCATAGAGCATGTGTGTGTGGTGGGGGGAGGGATCATTTGACTTGGCCCAGCAGGTGTCTGGGGTGAGAGGGACAGCAGGCCCAGCAGAGGTGGCCACTGTGACCTTGACAGCATTTACCTCTAGTCCTCTTGCCCTCACCCCTGTGGCCCCTCTTCTTCCAGCGGATGGTTCTGGACGAGACTGGGCTGGAGCTTGCAGCCCAGCAGGTGAGAGCAGGGCCTCCTCGTCTTCCTGCCCTTGCTGCCCTTGCTTCCTTTTGTAGACAAGGTAACTGAGACTGAGTGGGTCAGTGAAGTGTTTAGGGCGACCCAGCTAGGAAGTGTGAGGTCTCTTGGGCACAAGAAGCTTGGAAGGCTGGCAACCCAAGCCACCCCTGCAGCTGTTGGTGAGATGCTTTGAGGGGCTGTGTGTGGCAGGTGGCCGTGCCAGGCAGAGCTGCCCGGTGGCCTGGAGTGTGGGTGGGAACCATGGGCGTCCACTCGGCCTCCAGCTGGTCTCTCTGGGGTGGTCTGCCTCCGCTGGGGCTGGCTGCGCCGGGAGTCAGGGAAGCATGGGGCGTGTTGGAGACACCCGCTTTGAGAGCCCCCGGGGGGCTTTTAATTTCTGGGTAAAGCCCATCGTCACTTAAAAAAAAAAACACAGACAAATCTTTGTTGTCTGTTGCAGTTTTCTTTTTTGTGTGTTTGTTTAGATGCAAGTCACTTGGCAGTAGATGTAGCCAGGGGAATTCAGAGAGCGAAGGCAGTAGATTTAGAAATTCAACTGTGGGGCCCCTGAGGGCCAGTCTGGCTCCTCCATGTGGCTGAGCGCTCAGTACAGGGCTTGGCGTGCTGCTTCCTCCACAGTCTGGCACCCCGGGCTGTGCGAAGCCATGACCCCCTACCCCCCGCAGCGTGCCTCCTCCTGTGAGGCCCAGGCCACACCAAGTCTCCTTGTACCTGCTCGGCCTCTGGGTTCCCGAGACCTACCTGCTCACTCTGCCTGCCTGCCCCAGGGGCTGCCCAGCCTCCCGGGGACAGGTGCGGGCCGTTGAGTGTCCAAGAGGGCAGGTCACTTCTCAATCACTGAAAGCACTGTGTGGGGAGCTGGGAATGACCTCTAGAGTCTCAGCAGAGGAAACCCCAGTCTTGAGAGGTAAAGGGTGACCAGTGGTTTCCCGAGGACTGTGGAGTTTCCTGGGCTGCAGACGTTCAGGGCTCAACTCGACAGTCTCGGTCACCCTAGCTAAAGCCACTCACTCCGGGCTGCCCAGCAAGCGCATGCTCTGGAGCCTCCCTATTCCCAGGCCAGCCCCACGTCCTGATGCTATTACCATAGACAGCACCTCTATTTGGGGAAGGGGGACACGGGCCCACTGGGGCAGAGACTGGCCCAGGGCCATTGGTGAGTTGGCTGCAGAGCTAGACAAAGAGACGATCTGACCTTGGAGCCTCTGGCTGGTTCCCATGCCCAGACCCACTGCCTCTCTCAGAGCAACCTGTGGTGGGAGGCAAAGCCCAGAAGAAGGCAGACACCCCAGGAAACAGCCAGCGCTGGGGGTGGGGGCGGGGGAAGCTCGCTGAGCCTTGGAACCCTGTGGTCTGAGGGCCTGGCACCGCAAAGCAATCGCAGGGGCTGAGTCGGGCCGTGCCCCCGGTGCCTCCCCCGCTCATGCTGGGCCCAGATGAGCAGAACCCCCTTATCAGATCTCCGTTTCTCCCCTCTGCCTGGCCTCCACCCCCAGCCTGAGCCCTTTCCTCTGTAGTAGCAGATCTCCTTCCCCGTCACCAGCACACACAGCAGAGCAAGCACCCAGAGGTTGGTTTCTGTTGCTTTAAAAAAGTTTCCATTTGATGAGGGGTTGAGGGGTTGTTTGCTGGGCCTGCAAAGCCCCACTATGGGCTGCAGCTAGGGGGATCGTGGTGGATTTGGGGCTGGCAAAGGCTGCACCCACAGCCCTGAGCCTTTGGATCCTGTGCAAAAGGCAAAGGGTGTGGGCTCCGGGCTGGGCAGCGCCCACTCTCTGCTCACTCCCACAGGCACCTGTGAGGTCAGGGGACTTACTCTCCATTTCCCACAGCAGGCCGCTGAGGCTCAGCCAGGGTAGCTGGGGCCCAGGGCCTCTGGACTGGTAGTCTGGACTCTACCCACGGCTTGGTGCCGCCTTCAGAGCTCACCATTCAACGTCTTCCTTCCTTACCTGCCAGGCTCTCCTCAGGCAAGGGACACAGCTTTCTGAAACTTCTGCTCTAGGCTTGTGGCCCCTCTGTGGAGAGTATATGAACTCTATCCAAGTCACCAGAGCTGGATTCGAATTTCAAGTCCTCCTGCTGTGTGACCTCCGGCAAGTCACTTAGCCTCTCTGAGTGCCAGATGGCGTAGCTATCAAATGAGAAAGTTGGAGGAGTCCCTGAGAGAGCCTGATGGACTCGGAAGGCTATCAGGCAGGGGGCTGGGGCCTTTGTCTGCTTAACAAGGGCCTCGGAAAGTTTCAATTGTCAGTCTGGGGAAAATGGCTGAGGTGATAGGGAGCTATTGAAGGTGGGTGAGCAAGGGAGTGCCATGATCAAGACCAGGTTCCAGAAGGATCATGTTGGCAACAGAGTTGAGGAGTACTACAAGGGAGAAATGGAAGCCGAGAGGCTGTTGATGGGGGTTTTGACCTCCTTTTCAGAAAAATAAGGTGACCCCCCCCCCCTCCACCAAGAATCATGGAGACGGTTCCACCTGGCCTGGCACCAGACTCTTGCCCAGGACAGGTTCCCTGCCCTTGGCCTCACCCAGGTTCAGCTGTCATGCCCCATGGGAGGAGGAACAGGGCGTCTAAAGGGGGTCCTGAACCCCAGCCACCCCAACAGCCAGGGGTGAGAGGGGGCTCCTCCTCTTCCCAGCAGCCCCAGGGTCCCTGACAAGTGTTGGTAATCCAGGCCCATCTGAGAACCGTGGTTCCCGTTTCTCACTGAACTCCATCCACTGGGTTTCCTACCTCTCACTTCAAGCCTCCTGACACAACCCCAGCCCTTGAGACAACTCTCTCCAAGCCCTCACTTATGGTGAAGAAATCCCCTCCCCCCCCGCCCCCAGAGCAGGGTAGTAGCTGGTACAGCCTGTCTGTACTTTCATCACCACACCTCCGGCCTCTCCCACATCCAGAGCAGGGCAGGGAAGCTCAGAAGGCCAGGGAGCTCAGAGGGGTGGGGGAAATCTCCTTTTGTGAAGGAAACACCTTTTTTGTAAAGTGAATAATTCCCCTGACGTGTGTCTCTCTGAGAGTATCACAGGCTTTCTTAAAGATGAACCATCCTCCACCACCTGGGGTTGGGTTTCCCTGGGGATAAGCCATAGCTGGAAGTAGCAGAGGAAACCAGGACACTAGAGGAAACTTTACTCTTCCCCTTCTCCTGAAATTTGTCAGATGGAGAGTATCTCAGCCTGTTTAGGCTGCTATAACAGAATACCCCAAATTAGGAGGCTTGAACATTTATTTCTCACCGCTCTGGAGGCTGCGAGGCCAAGATCAAGGTACCTGCAGATTCTGTGTCTGGTGAGGGCCTGCTTCCTAATTCACTGTTAGCCATTTCTCTCTGAGTCCTCACAAGGTGGAAGGAGCTCTCTGGGGTCTCCCTTATAAGGTACTAATCCCACCATGCTCCTCCCTCATGACCTCCTCACCTCCTAACACCAACACCTCAGGGGTTAGGTTTCAACCTAGGTCTTTGGGGGGACACAAATATTTGGACCATAGCAATCTCACACTCAAAAAGGTTCTTTACTGGCAGGAGGAAAGTGTTTGAGTCTTACGATTGCCATTGTACCCATTTTCCAGACAGGCAAACCAAGGCCTAGGCACCCAGGCTTCCTTGCTTGTATCCAGAGGCTGATTTTCTGGACCTTGGTCAATAGCAAACATCTTTCTCTGCCAGCTTCCAAAGCAGCCTTCCCCTGCCGCCCCCGCTGCCCTTAATTCCTGGCCAGCAGGGAGTCTCTTGCACAAGAGGAAGCACACTATTCCGCACCAGCCCCGTGCCTGTTCCTGCCATGCTGGGTTCCTTTACTGCCTACATGCTCATTCCTGTAATAAAAATACTTCTCCAATTAGTTCTAATTTTAAGTCTCATTAGGACCCACATCACCTGTAAGGCTGGCAAGCAGACGCCCCGGGAACGTGCCCGCCTCGCCCTCTCTCCTGGTGTCAGGGAGGGGGTGCTCAGTGGATGCCCTGGGCACCCTGCTTCGCGGTGTGACATTCTCCATGGCTCTTACCCACTCCGGGCCTCTCCTTCGTCACCTGCAGTGCCTGGCTTTCGGGGTTGTAGGGATCAAAGGATAAAGGGGCCGGGGATTGGAAGCCCTTTCTGTGGGTCAGCACCAGTCTGGTACCTGCCGTAGGGCCTCACTTTGTCTTCACAGTAGCCCAGTTGCCAGACCTAGAATGGGCTTCATAGTCCCACTGACTCCCCACCTACGATCTGAGGGGGTTCTGTACAGGAGCATTTTCCCAGAGATTACACTGCTTATTCCCCTGCTGACGAGGCTTTTGCAGTCCTTTACCTGAGGGGGCATGGGGGTGGGGGCTGTAGCAGAAACTGCGCCAAGCCCAGTACTCTCTCTGGTCGTCTCACCCAGGATGCTGTAAGGTAGCATGGAGGGCCTTCTGCACAGGCCTCGGCATGCCTGGGACACCAGTCCTGTGCCGGGTCCAGCCTCATGCCCAGTGAAGCAGGACACAACCTGGGATGTGGGGCACTCCCTGTCTTTGAGCCGGAGGGCCTCCCCAGTGCCCAGACAGACTGCAGATCAAGGCCCTGCCCTATTCCTGGGCGTGGTGAGCTTCTCCCTTCCTGAGGCTGACGGTGACAGCCTGATGATGATGGAGGTGGGATGGTCAGAATTTAGTTTCTCGAAAGAAAAATCTAGAAGGTGTATTTCCTGCAGCTATCCATGTTGGTAGAGCCTCATGCCCCTGTCATAGTACTCTTAGCCCCATTGGACAGATGAAGAGACTGAGGCTCATAGAGTGTGATTGTCTAAGGACATCTTTCTTGGAATGTGTGGGGCAGGGACAAGAACCTCTGCAGTGTCTTGCCTTTTTCATGCCTCCTTGACTGTTAGACAGCCCCACCTGGGGGACAGATGGGACAGTAAGGCCCACTTGGGCAAGTGGCACAGCTAGGAAGTAAGGGAGGACTCCAACTCTGTACCAGGAGACATCAAGCCAGCCTTTGCTTGGCCCAAGCTGCCCATGGCCCAGCCACCATCCCTCCTTCTTCAGCCTAGAGCCTCCAGGTTCTGGTTCTCCTCACCAGCATCTGACAGCCCTGATCAGTGGCAGAGCCCATCCTGGACCTGCTGAAGCTGTGTCTTGATCCCCTGCTGGGGCAGCAGGCACAGCCCCAAGCCCTGCCTAGACCTGCCATGGGCTCTTCCTCCCCACGGGGTCTGGGCCTTAGGATTGACATCTACCGGCTCAGTCTGAGACTCAGTGTGTGGGGTCAAGTTGGGTGTCAGGAGAGCTGGGGTCAAGTCTGGGTTCTGCCAGTGACTGGGTGGCCTTGGATAGTCACTTGCCCTCTGGGCTTCAGTTTCCCCCATCCTGCAGTTATTAGGCCCCTCGGAGTTCGTCAGGTATGGAGAAATGAGAAAGGTCGGCTCTCCCACTTATGAGCTGTGTGTTCTCAGGTCTGAGCCCCTCAGTTTCCCTCTGACTTTTAAGGAAACTAACATTTGCTGAAGACTTCTAGAGCTTGGGTCCTGTGTTAGACACTTCCTGAAGCATTTTCTCCCATGGACTCCTCCTCACAGTGCTATGAGTCTTGAATCTAAGCTGAGAGTGAAATAGAATGTCTTATTTTTACTCTTTCATACATTGTCTCTTTGTGGCCCCTTCTGGCCTGGGGGTCTTGGGAGGCGGTCATGGATGCCTTCATGGAGGATGTGGCACGTGGTCTGAGCCTGGAAGGACAGGGTGACACCCCTTGTCTGTGGGCCGGGCTGGTCAGTATCCTGGCCTCTGGGAGCATGTGCTCCATCTTGGTTTCCTTGGGGCCCCCATAGGTAGGAGTTTGAGCTCTGCTTTGGCAGGCCACAGAAGTCAGCCCCAGCTTCTGGTGCCCTGAGCCTCCCTCAGGTTCCTTCGTGTTTGGGGAGGGAGGCCTAGGAGGCCTCATGTGGTGTGGTGGGAAGAAAGAGGACTATCAGTCAGCCTCCTTGCTAGACACGCTCTCACATGGGCCAGGAAGAGAGGGTTCTCGTCCTGGCTAACTTGCTGTGTGACCTTGGCCAACTGGCCCAGCGTCCTTGGGCTTCAGTGTTCCTTACTCAGATGCAATGCTCATATCAAGAGGAAGAAGAGTCAACATTTCTTAAGCACTTACAATGTGCCAGGCACTGAGCCAAGTGCTTTGCTTCTATTAGCTCATTTAATTCTCAACTGCCTTGTGACGGAAGCTCACTATCATGCCCACCTCTTGGGAAACGGAGGCACAGAGGGGCCGAATAAACCACCTCCAGTCCCCACAGCCAGTGAGAAGTGAAGACAGGGTTTGCAGCCTGGCGGTCTGCCTGGAGTCCTGGAGCTGGGCAGGACGCATGCAAATGTGCAAACACAGCAACTACTATAATTGCTAACATTGTGGTTCACTCAGCCAAGAGCTTTACAAGAACCACCTCATTTCATCCCTACAGAAAAACTGCCAGGAGACACAATGAGTATCTCTGCTTTACAAAGAAGGAAACAGAGGCAAGTCTGGGGGGGACATGTGGTCAAGATCACCCAGCTATTCACTCATGAGCCAGGGTTGGAATCCAGGCAGCCTGACTGCAAAGTCTATAAGAGATTAATGTGAATAAATCTCCTGGCACCATAGGAAGTGGTATATAGTAGGTGCTCAATAAATAACCACCAAAGTGAACTGAAAGAAAAAACCATCGAAGGATCAGGTCTTTGGGGCCCGGGGTCCTAGCCTTGCCCTCTCCGTGGGCTACCTCTGCTAAGGCAGGAGGAAAAGGCAGCCCCAGGGGCCCACAAGAGCAGCTTGGAATGGTGCTCAAACTCTTCAGAGGGTCCCTTGCAGCTTCCAGACTCCATCCTTCCCTCCTCCCCAAAGTACTTTCTTTTTCTCCTTCCCATCACTCCCTTGTTAAAAAAGTCAATTTTATCGAGGAACGATTTACAAAATACACACATTTTAACTGTACAGTTCAATGAGTTTTGCCAGATGTAGACAGTGGTATAAACATGGCCATGCTCAAGGTAAAGCACATTTCCAACACCCCTCAAAATATCTACCTGCTTCTTCCTGGCCAATCCCTCTCCCTGCTCCCACACAGGGAACCAGTGATTTGATTTCTATTGTTATAGATTAGTTCTGTGTGTTCTAGAACTTCTTATAAATGGAATTCAACAGAATGTGCTCTTTTGTACAGCTCTATACACACTGCACCATATCTGGGTAGTTTGGGCCTTTTTCCTGCTGAGTGGTAGTCCAGTAAGTGGACAGACTACAGGCTGTTTATCCACTCACCAGCTAATATACATTTGAGTTGTTTCTAGTTTTAGAATTTTATGACTATCGCTGCTGTGAACAGTCATGTGCAAATCTAGGTGAACATGTTTTTGTTTGTGTTGGGTCAGTGTTTAGACATGGAACTGTTGGGTGGTATGGTAGGTTTTACTTGGTAAGAAGCTCTTCGCCAAAATGTTTGCACCGTTTTAGCCCCCAGCAGTGCATGAGAATTCTACGTGTTCTATATCCTTGCTAACATTTGGTATTGTCAGTTTTTTCACTTTTAGCAATTTTAGTGAGCATGAAATGGCATCTGTTTTAAATTGCATTTCCATAATGACTAACAATGTTGAAGATGCTGGGCATCTTTTTATGTGCATGTATCTTCCTTGGCAAAGCATCCATTGGAATCTTTTGCCCAGTTTTATTGGGTTGTTTGTCTTATTCTTGTGCTATAAGAATGCCTCATATAAATTCTGGATACAAGTTTCTTTGACAGATATACATATTGCAAATATTTTCCCATAGTCAGTGGCTTACCTTTTCACTTTCTTAATGGTATCTTTTGGAGGGCAAAGGTCGAGTTGTTGATTTATGCTTGCATGTTAGCGATTTTTATGACTTGTCAAGGGCATCTTTGCTTGCTAACAGGGTTACAAAGATTTTTTTCATAAGTTTTCTTCTGGATATTTTATAATTTTAGCTTTTTATGTTTAGATATATGGTCCATGTTGAGTTTATTTTTGTAAATGGTATGAGGTGGAGTTGAGGTCCATATGCATATCCATTTGTTTTATTCACCATATTTGTACTGTTTTCTGTTGTTTCCCTTGTTCTTTGTTCCTGGTTTTGTCTTCCACTTTTTTCCCACCTTTTATAGTTTTAAACAGCATTTTATGTGATTTTGTTTTATCTCCTTTCTTAGCCTATCAATCATACCTCTTTTTTTTTTTTACCCTTTTTAGTGGTTGCCCTAGAGTTTGCAATATACATTTATAATGGATCTGACTCCATTTCCAAATAGCGCTACACTGCTTCACAGGTAATGCAAGTACTTTATGATAACAAAGCATGCTTAATTCATCCCTCCTGTTCCTTTGTATCATGACTGTCATTAATTTCACCTATTCATAAGCCATAATCATTGATTACATTGTTGCTATTATGTTGATCAAACTGTCATCTGTTAGATCAATTAAGAATGAGAAAAATTGAAGTTTCTATTTTACTTTTACTTATTTATTTTCTAAAGCTTTTCCTTTCTTCATATAGATCTGAGTTTCTGATCTGTATAATTTGCCTTCTCTCCGAAGAACTTCTTTTAATATTTCTTGCAGGGCAGGTCTTTTGGCAACAAATTTCATGAGTTTTTGTTTATCTGAGAAAGTCTGTCTCCCTTGCTTCTGAAGGAAAATTTGAAGGATACAGAATTCTAGATTGGTGATTTTCCCCCCTCTCTCAACACTTTAAATATTTCACCCCATTCTCTTCTTGCTTGAATGGTTTCCAAAAAGTCTGATATAATTCCTATTCTTGCTCCTCTGTAGACAAGGGTGGGTCCCCCTTCCCCAACTGCAGCTTCTTTCAAGATTTTTTTCTTTATCTTTGATTTTGTGCAGTTCCAGATTTCTTTTGGCCTTTATCTTACTTGGTGTTCTCTGAGCTTTCTGAAATATGTGGTTTGGTGACATTAATTTTTGGAAATTTTCAGTCTTTATCACTTTAAATATTTTCCTTCCTTCCTTCCTTCCTTCCTTCCTTCCTTCCTTCCTTCCTTC
>NW_022589732.1:18857633-18875985 GCF_004348235.1 Phoca vitulina | reverse complement strand
TTCCTTCCTTCCTTCCTTCCTTCCTTCCTTCCTTCCTTCCTTCCTTCCTTCCTTCCCTTCTGGTACTCCCATTGCACTATATTACTCTTTTTGTAGTTGTTCTTTTTTTCCAGTCTTTTTTTCTTTACTTTTCAGTTTTAGAGGTTTCTATTGAGATATCCTCAAGATTAGAGATTTTCTCCTCAGCTGTGTCCAGTCTACTAATGAGCCCATCAGAGATGGTCTTCGTTTCTATTACAGTGTTTTTGATTTCTAGCATTTCTTTTTTATTCTTTCTTGGAATTTCCATCTCTCTGCTTATATTACCCATTGGTTATTGCATCTTGCTACTTTTTACTTTAGAGCCCTTATTATATTAATCATGGTTGTTTTAAATTCATGGTGTGATAATTCCAATATTCTTGCCATATCTGAGTCTGGTTTTGATGCTTGCTCTGTCTCTTCAAGTTTGACTTTGTTTGTTTGTTTGCTTTTGCCTTTTAGTATGCCTTGTAATTATTTTTGTTAGAAAACAGACTTGATATACCAGATACAAAGAACCTGGTACTGATTCCCACAGAGATTTCTGTTTCAGGAAGTTGTGATTCTTTGTATCTCTTTGTCTGTCTCTCCAATTTTTGAGGCAGTGGTTTGCTTCATGAACCAATGCTGACAGATCTAAGAAGAGTAATTGATTTTTAGTTTGTTTAGCTTTTTTCTTGTTAGGAGGATGGAAGTGATGACTTCCAAGCTCCTTACCTGTTAGGATGGAAACTGGATGTCTGATATCCATTTATTTTAACACTCTTGTTTATTTATTTATTTATTTTTTTACAAATACAATCATTTGTCCACTAAATAACCATGTCACCTTTGTGAAAAACAAATCAATTGATTACAGGTGTGTGGGCCTATTTTCAAATTTCATTCTGTTCTATTGATCTATTTGTTTTTCCTATACCAATACCACACTCTGTTGACCACTGTAATTGTATAGTGAGTCTTGATATCAAGCAATGTAAGTTCTCCAAATCTGTTCTTTCTCAAAATTGTTTTGGTATTATGGGTCCTTTTCATTTTCCTATACATTTTAGAATCAGCCTATCAATTTTAATTAAAAAAAAAGCCTGCTCTAATTTTTCATTGTTTTGTAGTTTCCTTGTGATATTTTTGTTTGGTGTTGCTATCAGGGTAATGCTGGCCTTATGAAAAAGTTGGGAAGCATTCCATCCTCTTATTTTGAAAGAGTTTATGATTTGTATTATTATTATTTTTTTAAAGATTTTATTTATTTATTTGAGAGAGAGAGAGAGCACAAGCCAGGAGGAGTGGCAGAGGGAGAGGGAGAGGGAGAAGCAGGCTCTCTGCTGAGCAGGAAGCCTGACGTGGGGCTCAATCCCAGGACCCCAGGATCATGACCTGAGTCGAAGGCAGACACTTAACTGACTGAGCCACCCAGGTGCCCCGTATTATTTCTTATTTAAATGTTTGATAAAATTCTCTATAAAGCCTGGGGGCCTAGAATTTCCTTGGTGGGAGGGTTTTTTGAACTACATTTCTGTGATAGATATGGGACTATTTGCTTTCTGCTTCTTGTGTCAGTTTTGGTAATTTATGTTTTTCAAGGAATTTCATCATTTCATTTAAGTTGCCAAAGTTATAATCTTAAAGTTGCTCATAATATTCTCTTATCTTTTTAACATCTGTAAGATCTGTAGTGATGAATCCACTTCAATTCCTGATATTGTTAGCTTATGTTTTATTTCTTTTTTCTTAATCTGTCAAGCTAGAGTCTCATTGATTTTTATTAATTTTTTCAAAAGCATAAGCTTTTGGTTTCATTGAGTTTCTTTAGTGTATGTCTATTATCTAGTTCATTGACTTTTCCTCTGTATTATTTCCTTCCTTTGATTTACTTTGGTTTTAATTTAGTCTTCTTTTTAAAAATTCCTTAGGTGACCAATGGTGTGTTGGGGGTCCCCAAGACCACCCCCAGTCTCAATGATTTTGTAGGAGAAATTTCAGGACTCAGCATATAAGTGATACTCATTACTAAGATTTATTATAACAAAAGATACAAAGCAAAACTGCAAAGGGCAAAGGCACATGATGTGAAGTTTGAAGGCAACCAGGCACAAGCTTCCAAGAGTCTGCTCACGGTGGAGTTATGCAGGATTTGACAATGAGCTGTGACAACACATGTGAAATGTTGTGTACCAGGGAAGCCCAGTAGATACTCAGTGCCCAGGGTTTTTATTGGGGGTGCACCACATAGACACTTTTTGCCTGGCACATACTGACATTCCAGGCCGCCAGAAAGAAAGTAGTGTTCAGCGCAAACCATATTCTTGACACAAATAGCAAATAGCATAGGGTCAGCAAGCCCATTTTATCAAGGAGTGATGGGAACTCTCCTGAAATGTAAGTTCCCAGATTCCTTACAGGATTCCACCTTGTAAACAGGCCTTTTTCTAAGGAGAGCAGTCTTAAGCTGACTCTGTTAACTCTTTTCTGCACAAATGCTTTCGAAATATCATTTTATCTAATATAAGCATTTAAATCTATACATGTCCCTTGAGCCACTCTTTTAGCTGCATACAACAAATATTGATATATTGTGTTTTTATTTTTTCATTCAGTTCAAAATATTTTCTAATTTCCCTTGTGATTTCTGTTGCCCTCTCTTCAACTTCATAGATCTTTTCATCTGCGGTGTCTTATCTGCTATTAATTCCTTCCTGTGAAATTTTCATTTCATAGATTATGTTTCTATTGAATTATTTTTCTTCTAGTTGTGGATTACATTTTCCTGCTTTTTTGAATGTTTAGTAGTTTTTGTTTGGATGTTGGACATTGTGATGTTTCCTTGCAGAGTATTTGGAATTTGTGGTCTATGTCAAAGAGTAATAAATATATTGTTTTGACAGGCAATTAGTTTACTTGCAGATCAAGTTGCTCCTTTTGAGGCTCATTTTTAAGCTTCGTTAAGTCAATCAGTAAAGCCTCTCTGTTCTGACTGATTGGAACTCAAAATCTCCCAGATCTGTATGTGCTCTGCTAGTTGTCAAACTCACAGCTCCCTGGCAGTAATTTTTTCTCTGATAGTTGGTCTTTGCATGGCTCTATCAAGTCTCACCCTAGACACACACAGCTTATAATTCATTGTAAGACTATGCAGATTTCTAGAGCTTTCTCTGCTTAGCTCCCTCCTCTCTGGTACTCTGCCCACAACTTCCAGCAGCCAAGGCCTTCCTATGCTACAATCTCTGACTCATCAGCTCAGTGAGACTGTTGTGCTCCTCTGGGATTCTCTTTCTTTGTTCAGTGGTCTGGAACATATTTCCAGTTAGAAAAGCAAGACAATCATAAAGCTTACGTCTTCTGTTTCCCTTCTCTCAGGAGTCACTGACCTGTGCTTCTATGTGAAAATAGGTGTTTCTTAGTTTGTTCAGTTTTCCTTTTTTTTTTTTTTTTAATGGTGGTAGGGCTAGTTGGATTACCGGCTACTCTGTCATGGCTAAAAGTGGACATCATGGACTCCCAGGCCAATGTTCATGGTGAGTAGAAGTTCATCAGGAAGAGGTATGGAGGGAGGACATCTTAGGAGAAGGGCCTGCACAGGGGAAAGCTGTGAGCTTAGGGCACGTGCAGGGATGGTGTCTGTGCAGGGAAGGTTATAGGTGAGCAGGGGGGTAGGCAGGGATGTATTTGCAAAGGACCTTGAATGGCAGTCTAGGAATTTGTACATTATCCTGGAGGTCTTGAGGAGGTTATGGCTAATTATAATGATAACTATAATAACAATAACATGTAATTGATTTATTTTCATGTGCCAGGAAGGCACTAGTCTAAGCTCTTTCCATGGATTATCTCATTTACTCCTCTAGCCAGCTCATAAAAAACTATGTGTCATTAGGAATTGACATATGCCATGTTTCTCTAAGCACTTGACACAATTATCTCATTTAATCTTCACAATAACGCTATGTGGTAGGGACTATAATTATGCCTATTGTACAGATCAGGAAACTGATACACAGAGAGAGGGTAAATGACTTAGGGTCACACAGAGAATAAGTAGCAATTTGGAGTGATTTTCTGTTCTTCCCAAATACTCTTTTAATGTTATTATAATAATGTTCTTACAATGAAAAAAAGCTGCCTTTGGGCCATCCAGGTGTCCGTGGTGCTCCATGGCCTGCAGACACTGGGAATGTTAGTGCATGTGGCCCCTGGGCCTGGTGGACATGGCATTGCCTGGCGGTCCAATGGTAGTACTTATGATTGTTTAAAATCATGTCCTCAACTTCTTTGACACTCTTCCCATCAAAAGGTGGATTCTATTCCCTTCCCCTTCAATATGGGCTGGCTTTAGCAATTCGTTTCTAATGAATAGAATGTGACAGAAATGATGCCTAATAACTTTATTTTTTAAAAGATTTTATTTATTTATTTGAGAGAGAGAACAAGAGGAGGGGAGAGGCAGAGGGAGAGGGAGAAGCAGACTGCCTGCTAAGCAGGAAGTCAAGGGCTGTAGGAGGTGGTATTTGCTGGACCATGGAGGAGGGAAGGGTGTGCTTGGTAGAGGAACAGCAGTGTGAAGGCCCCTGTATGAGTACCCCGCATATCAGAGGAAGGAGCCCAGTGTGAATATGGGGAGTGGTCAGATTTGGGGCTGAGGAGGTGGTCCTAGGATAGGTGGGGAGGGCCCATAAGTCTCATCGATGGGTTTGGCTTTCAGTTTGCAAAGTGATATAAATAGGGTCTCTGTACTGCAGAGAAGAGAAAGGATTGGGTGGCGGTGTTGTAAGTGTCCCAGGTAATGGATGGTGGTGACCTGGGTGAGGGCAATGGGAAGAAGAGATGTCAGACTGACTTAGAGACAGCCTTGCCAGAATCTGGTGACTGATTTTACATGGGGAGGCAGTAGAATGAAATAAGACTAGATCCCAGATTTGGGACCTGGGCAACCGACTAGATGGTAGTGTGTCTCCCTGGAAGAAGAACGAGGCAGGAGCGGGCAGCAGTAGAGAGATGATGAGCCAATGTGGGATTTGCTGAGTAAAAGCGTCTGCACATCTGGGAAGTCCAGCAGGTGGCTGGGTATGTGGGCCTGTAGAGGGAGTCTGGGCTGGACACAGAGTCAGGAGACGCGGGGATGGAGGAGGGAGTAAAAGAGTGAAGAGCCTGGAGGGCCGAGGGCCCAAGACAGAGACCTGCGGAACACCGGGATTTGAAGAGGAGGGTAAGAAACGTACAAGTGAGATGGAAGGAAATGTCATGGAGGTTAAGGTGCAGACCAAGCAGTGTGCTGAGGAGCCAATGGGGAGGGTGCCAAAAGGGGAGGTGGTGGCTACCAGGAGGCATGCCGCTCAGGGCTCAAGCCAACCCCACTGCAGGGCCCAAGGACAGCCAGCCCCTGTTGACCTTAGAGATGTCCCTCTTGGAGGAAGGTGGGCAGCAAAGGCCAGAGCACTGGTTGGTGAGGAGCAGGCGGAAGGGAATTCAGTTTAGATGCACTTCTCTGTCCTGCAGTTTGGTCACGAATGGGGGGAGTGGGTGGGGACGGTGAGGCACGTGGGATCAAGGGAGGATTTTAGATGAGAGAAGCTTGAGTACATTTAAGTGCTGACACGAAGCAGCCAATAGAGAGGGGTGTCTGGTTATCTATTGCTGAGCGACAAACCACCGCAAGCGTAATGCTCTAAAACAACAACCCGTTATTGCCTCTCACAATTCTTGGACTGGCCGGGCTCAGCTGGTCCACCTGGGGCCGTGGTCACCTGTAGGTTTGACTAGAAGACCAATATGGCTCACTCACATGGCTAGCAGCTGGTGCTGGCCATCGGCTGGGGCTGCCAACTGGAACATCTTGATTCTTCTCCATGTGGCCTTCCCATCCTCACTGGGCACCTCACAGCATAACAGCTGGATTTTTTTTTTTTTTTTAATTTATTTGACATAGAGAGAGGGAACACAAGGAGGGGGAGTAGGAGAGGGAGAAGCAGGCTTCCAGCTGAGCAGGGAGCCCGATGCGGGGCTCGATCCCAGGACGCTGGGATCATGACCTGAGCTGAGGGCAGAAGCTTAACCGTCTGAGCCACCCAGGCGCCCCTAACAGCTGGATTCTAAGAAAGTATTTCAAGTGCTCCAAACCAGAAGCTGCCTATATGTTAAGATCCAGTCTTGGAAGTGACACGGTTTCACTCCCCCCACATTCTGTAGGTCAAGCAAGTAACAGGCCAGCCCCAACTGACTCCATCTCTTGATGAGGAAAGCTGCTAAGAATTTGGGCAATCTTTCATGTAATATAGGAGGTGAGCCTATAAGAGAAAATCGAAGAATCCATCGAGAAAATGGCAGGGCTTGGGGCCCATGGCATATGTTGTGGTATTGGCTTTAGAGAGAAGAGGGCTTGGGACAGATGTCTAGGAGGGTAGAGTCATCTTATGCTTTATCAAGAAGATCAGACTAGGTCAACCAACCACCAGGTTTTGGATTATATCACCCACTTCGGATTTTCCCCTCCCTTTGTGGGCTAGGTAGTGGAGAGAGCATCTCAAGAACGACATGTATTATTGAGTGCTAACATGTGGCCTTCACCAATTCGCTCAATGGCCCTGTAAAGTCAGTTGAGGTCAATATTGTGATGTCCACCTTACTGGTGAAGCACCAGAGGCTCAGGGAACTCTGTCTCTCTGAGTCTGTGTGAATGTGTCGACTGTCTGCACAAAAAAAGATATTTGCTCTCTCCTATCTGAGGAGCATGTGGATGTCACTTCTCAGAGGAGGGAATCCATAATGGACATGGAGTGCTTCGCACCCCAGGAGAAGGGATGAGGGATTGGGGGCTTCAGCTCAGGCCCTGGCAGGCTAAAGGGGTTTGGAGAGGGTATGGAGGCTGGGACTGTGAGGTCCAAGGCCCTCAGAATGAGAGGACAAGAGGAAGGAAGGAAGGGGTCTTGGCTGCAGAAACCATGGGCGGGTGACCACCATTTCCGCCACCTTAATCATGCACTTGTGATATTAATAAAAGTAATTTATGTCATGTGACTGCTTTTTAACTAGCTGCTTTCAAGCCTTAAGACCGGGATTATAAAAGGCATGCATTTATAAATTATTAGCCCAGAGCTCATAAGCACATATACTTTGGGGAACACTTTGGTAGCACTTTAAATTAATTTATTGTCATTCATTCCAGCTGTCTGTGATGTAAACCTTCAGCTATAAATTTGTACCATCATCTGACACACCATTAACTAAGGTGCTGCCCGAGCCAGAGCACATAATAAAACATTTGAATACAATTTCTGTAGGGATGTATGTCTCCCCTCTCCTTCTTCTCCTCTCCTCTCCTCTCTCCTTCCCCTCCTCCTCCCCTCCCTTCCCCTCTCCTCCCCTATTAATGACAAGCAACATGAAAGAAGGCAGGTGCTTGGGAGCTGTGTTGGCAAAGGAACCAGGGTGGGTAAGACCCCCTCTGCCCCAAGACCCTCCATGGAGCTCATGGGGTTTCATCCCACTGGACAGATGGGACACCAGAGATCCAGAGAAGGTGTGGGTTTGTCCAAGGCCACACAGTCAGCAGAAACCATGACCTCCACCCTACCCCAGTGCCTCCTTGGTAGGCGGGCTGAGTCTATGCTCCTGAGAACTTTGGCCTGGGCAAGAGTGAGCCCTGGAATCCAGAAGAAAGCTCGGAGCAGGGAGTAAGATTTCACTGAGAGGGATTTCTGGTGGGGCCAGCAGAACAGAATTCCGGGAATGCTGGGCAAAGAGAAGGAAAGAACAGAGGAGGATCCATCCCACCATCACTTCCTTCAAACATCAGAAAGGCAGAGAGTGGCTTGTTTTGGGGGCCCTGGGGTACAGAGCTGGCACATTGGAAAGCCATCCCGGGGGGAACAGCTTGGATCTCATGAGGAGGGGTTTAGTAGTGGTGAGAGCTGGCTGAGGTTGGAGACAGTGCCCTGTCACCAGAGGAATGCACCTGGAGGGGGACATGGAACAGTGGTTGGTTCCTATTGCTGGTGTAACAAATGAGCACAAAAGTCATGGCTCAAAATGACCCCAATCTATGATCTTATTGTTATGGAGGTCAGAACTCCAAAATGGGTCTCACTGGGCTAGGATCAAGGTGTTGGAAGGGCTGTGTTCCCTCTGGAGACTCTAGGGGAGAATCCAATTCTTTGCTTTTCCAGCTTCTAGAGGCCACCTGCTTTCCTGGACTCACAACCCCTTTCCTCCCTCTTCAAAGCCACAATGTCCTACTGGGTCCCTCTCCGGCTGCCACCGCCCGGCCTCTCTCTTCTGCCTCCCACTTCCATTATGTGCACCACCCCTCGTGACCCCATCAGGCCCACCGGCAGAGGCCGGCAGCATCCCCCATCCCCAGGTCAGCTGACTCACAACCTCAGTTCCATCTGCGGCCTTCATTCTCTGTTCTGGATAACCTCACATACTCCTCGCTTCTGGGGACTATGATGTGGGATAGTGTTCTGCCTACCACACACAGGGAGGAGGGCTTCTGATTTTTCTGATCTGGAACCACTCTTCACTCAAGCAAGAGAAGGTACAAGGAAGAAGAAAGAGAAAGAAGGAGAAAGGGGGAGGGTGGCTGGAAAATTCCATGACATCCCACGTCGGCTGGCTTGAGCCCCACACTGTACAGGTCAGGCCAAGCATTAGACTTGAACTCAAACCCCAGCCCTGCGGCAGACCAGGCGTGCGACCAGAAGCCAGTCTGCTGCCTGCTCTCGCTGGCTTCAGTTTCTCCATTAGTAAGATGAGGTCCCTCTGACTCTGGCCTTTGATAGTTTTCCAGCTCACCTGTCTGGAGTGGGCCATGCTGAGAGAGGCCATGGTCATGGAGATGTCCCAGAAGGGCAGCCTGATGGAGAGGAGGCAGCACCCTCTCCAGGGGCCTGCTGCTCATTGTTGCTTTTTGAAGGGAGCACTGTGGAGCCCAGTGGTGGCTGGACGCCAGAGGACCCTTGCCCCAACCGCAAGGTCCTGGAGTTTGCCTTGCTCCGCCCAAGGTAAGGGCAGGCAGCTGGTCCCCCATCCCACCACCAATTTGGTCCTCTTGCCCTCATCCCTGAAAGCCCCAGCGATCCTGAGGATCTGGTCCTGGGAGAGTTTTGTGGCAGCCTACAAGGAGCCTAGCAAGAGGCTGTGTGCTCCCCATTGACGATTGTGGCTTTTTTCTCCTGCGTCCTTTAGGGCAGGGGCTGGGTCTTTCTAAAATCCCATCTGTCCACCTCCCTCATTCGTCTCAAGTCATTCAGATAAGGAAGGTCCTTAGCTTGGATAGTAAGCGCACTTACCTGCCAAGGCTCTGGACAAGGCAGAGCTATGGTCACTGTCAAGTGCTTGGCAGGGCAGTGTCTGGCACGTAACAGGAAGTAAGTGGTGGGTGGTGGCATTCCTAGCAGTGCTGTCCCCAGGCATGCCACGCTCCTCCATTCTCAAGTACGCCTTCCCTCCTGACGTCGGCCAGAGACCCCCAGCCCGAAATAACTGTAGGCCTGAGCTCTGTGGCTTCTTCTTATGTGACCGAGCCTTGGTGGTTGATGTGACTGTCTTCCTGTCTGCCTAGCTGGCCTGGAGTGGGCCCTCAGAGGCCATACAGATTATGATGGCCCCCAGCCAGGGCCTGTGTCTGATCGGCCTCTGGGGCTCCAGGAGCTACCCCAGCCGGGTACCCAGGAGGTGCTAGGTCTGGTGTTGGAATAAAGGGATGCCTGAATGAGCGAATGCTCGGTTGGGAGCTAGCTCACTCAGCAAGTGTCACTCGGCTTTGCCTCTGGGCCAGGCCCTGGGGCAGGTGGCCTCCCTCAGGCCCTGCCCTCCAGGGTGGCTTTGACCTTCGTGTGCTACTGTGGTGAGTGTGTGGATCACTCATAGCACAGGGAGGAGGGCTTGAGCTCGGAATGGGGGCGTCTGTGGTTCCTGAATCCTCAGCACCCACTCTGTGCTGATATTCCCGCCCCTGCTTATCTCTGGCCAGACCTTGAAGAGCCAAGAACCAGTTCTATTAATCAATTATCTGCTGCCTGCGCTGAGAACAGAGCTTCCTGGCCAGATAAAGCCCAGGGGAGGGGCAGGGGACCAGGGGCAGGGGACCAGGAGGGGCAGGGGGCACGGGTGGAGCACACCCGTGGTCTGGATGGACACCATGGTGGGCACACGCCACCGTCGGTGTGCACCCCCACACTCTCATCCCGATGTGTAAATCTATAGGCATGCCCAAGGCCTTTCTCATGCACACACGTAGCCCCACAGGCTCACAGGGCCCGCCTACACCTCTCGCGTATGTGAACCCAAGTCATGCCTGCGTCTTCCCATAGCACGTCCCCCCGCCGCCGGCTTCCCACACCCATGCAGCCACACGCACCCTACTAGACACAGACACACCCTCTCCTAACATCTGCCTGGAGAGCTTGCTCCCACACGCCCTGCTTACCTCTTGACAATCACATGCCTTGACAATCACACACACCTTCACATACCTTCCACACGCACATGTGTGTATACACACATCACATCCTCCACACGTGTGTCCTGCCAGGGCCCATGTCAAGGGCTCCTTCTGTGTTCCCCAAGTTGGAGAGTAGTGACATCACAGACTGGCCATATGGGGTTTCTGAGGACAGGTGGGTTATTTTCTGGATTTGGTTGGTTTGGTCTGAATTTTTGACCACGCAATCAGGAGCCCTGGATTCGAGTCAGAGGTCTAAATTCACGAAGCGTGTGGGACCCTGGGTGAGTCCCTTTCCTGATCCAGGCCTCAGTTTCCTCACCCAGGAGATGGGAAAAACGCCAACTCCAGTGGGTGTTTGCCGGATGCAATCCAATGCTATCATGGCAGTGAAGATGTTTTGGGAAAACGTCAGTTTATATCTTTATTGTTCTGTTTCCCGCCAGCATGGCTATTGATCAGCCAGGGTCCCATGTTGCTGGGAAGCCCCGCTGATGTGCTTGGGATCAGGAAAACCCCGGCCGATCCTGGTAACCTTGAGGGTTTTACACCCCCACCCCTGACAGCCCCCTACCCCAGATCACTCACCCTGCCAGGATCCAGCCCCTCACCCAGGCTGCTCTGCAGCGAGCCCGTCCAGGCCGAAGAACACGGTTCCGCCCTCAGCCTGCCCATGGCCGCCTCCTGACCACCCACGTCCACCTGCCTCCCCTACCCGAGCATTTCCCCCTGCCGGGTCCTTGCCAAGCACAAGCACTGGCAGCATGAGGGCTACATCCTCGAACCCGGGTTCCAGAAGAGCTGAGGAGCCGTGGTGCACGGCGGCGAGGTGGGGTGGTGGGGCCGAGGCGGGACATGTGGCGCGGGTGCGGATGCGGTGCGGCCGCGGGGGGACGTGGGTGCCTGTGGGTGTCGGGGAATGTGACTGTGGGGTGTCCGTGTGGGGCGTGGGAGTGTTGGTGGGTGTCGGGAGCGTGAGTGTGAGCGTGTGTGGGCGGGGACTGCCGTCCGTGCGAGTAGGGAGGTAGGCTGTGGGGCCGTGTGGATGTGGGGGGTGTGCGCGTGTGCGCGAGTCTGTGCTGTCCGGGAGTGCGCTCTGGGGCTGCGTAGACGTCCGTCTCGGTGTCTGACTGTGGCAGAGCCGTACGTGTGTGTGTGGGAGAGTGTGCGCGACCCCGTGTGTGGGTGTGGTAGTGCTTCGGGGGTGCCGGGGGGTGCGTGGGGAGCTGCGTGTGCTGCGTCTGGGTGGCAACGTGTGTGTGTGTGTCCGTCTGGGTGGGAGCGTTTGCACTGCGTGGGGCAGGTCCGCCTGTCTGCGTGGGAGTGTGGGTGTCTGGGAGGGTGGCTGTGGCGTGGGTGTGGGTTCCTTTGTTGGGCATGTGAGTGTGAGTGCGGCGTGTGGCGTGAGCGCGGGGGGTAGTGGGGGGAGGTGGGGGGAGGCGTTCCGGGCAGGTAGGGGGAAGGTGGGGGGAGGCAGGCAGGCAGGCAGGCGGCCAGGGCTCTTCCCCCCGCTTCCCCCGCACAGTGGCTGGGCTGACAGCCGGGCGGAGAAGAAAACTAGACGTCAGGGAAATCAGTCAGAGACAAATCGATTCCCTTTAGAGGTGAGAAAAAGCAGATGCTGCGGCTGCTGGTGGCCTGTTAGGCTCAGAGCCACATCCCTCCCCAGCCCGAGCCGCCCTCCCCCATTCCTTGTGCTGCCAACGCCTCCCCCCCCAATCCACCGGCTTTGTTTGGGGCCCTGCTGTGGGCCTGCTGCCTGGGCTGCCTCACCACCCCCTCCCCAGCAGGCCAGGGGCGCTTTATGGAGCCCATGCTGGGCACAAGTGCCTGTGTGTGTGTGCAGGTGTCAATGGGGGGGGGGTGGTGCACACGTCACCTGATGACAGAGCCCCCTCAGGGACTTCAGAGACGGTGGGTCACCACCTCGGCCGAGGACACCCAGGGAGCCTGAGGCAGCACCGGACCAGGACTCAAGCCTCCTGGGTGCTGACCAAGGGCAGCTCTGCCTCCCCCACCCCAAGGGGCACTTTGAGCACAGCTTCCCTTTCTTCCCTGTGTGGCCTGTTCAGGGATCCGTGCAAGAGGAGCTGTCCCTGGGTGGTGCTGGCCCCACATCCTTTCTCCCGTGTGCTCACCAGGCTGGGCCCCAGCAGCATCGCTCCTTCCTATAGCCTGGGGAGGAAGGTCTGCCCCCAGATCCCGCTCTCTGCCAAGCTGGGATCAGCTGCAGACTCAAGTGGGGGCCAAAGATCAGCCTTTGGGCGTCAGTCCCATGGCAGGGTGTCCGTGGGTCCCTGCACCTGGGAGCTCTGCCTCGGCTGCCAGCAGAGAGACTGCTTCGGGGTGGGGCCCTGAACACCCCCCACCCCCCGCCTGGGTCTTGCTGACGCCTCCGCTGTACGGTCGTCCCCCACTCCAGGCTCTCCTTTCTGCTCTCCTCTTTCCATTGGGACGAAACAGCCAAAGCAAGTCAGGAAACAAGGGTGAAGCCCGTCGTGGCGCAGAAATGGAGACTTCCAGGGGCAGGGCTCTGCTTCCCCATCGCTTCCTGGCTCCTGCATGGGGTCCAGCTCTGCAAGCACACGCTCAGCAGAGCTACCGCGCCCTGCTCTGGGCCAGCCCTGGGTGCCACCGCGAGCAAGGCAACCTGGGCCTGCCTTCAGGGAGCCTCGCCTCTGGCTGCGACAGCTGGGTGCGGTGGGCACAGATGCCCTGCTGCCTGAGCATGAAATCGCTGCAGCTGGAGTGGCTCGGCGGAACAGAGGGTTGGAGAAGCGACTGTTCTAGGGGCTCGGTTTCTGGGATGCCACACCAGCAGAGATGCCCCTCCCACACCCTCCCCTCTGCCCACAAAGACTCTGGACACCCTGCTCTCTGTTGCCTACTCTCAGGCATGTCCTGGCCTGCGTCCATTTGCCTGGGCCCTCTGTGGCCGTCTCCAGCCACGCTCTGAAGTCCAGAACCCGCACTGAGAGGCCTGTGTTCCCAGCCCTGACTCTCCCAGTTGTGGCTGTGTGTCCTGAGACAGGCACTAAACCTCTCTGGGTCTTGTTTCCTCCCTGGCTAAGGGAATGAGGAGGCAGGGACCCCAGCGTGGGTGGCAGGTACAAGAGCTGCTCAGAGTAACAGCTGCGTTTTTGTGACTGGTGATCAAGGGGATGGCTCATGGGGCCCTTTCCAAACCCCACGCCTGGCCTAGATTCTCGGTGGCCAGCCAGATGGGAGAGGACAAGGATCGATCCACAAACATTGATTGAACCAATTTGGGGCCAAGCCCTGTTGCGGGCAGACAACAGCTGGTATAAGACCTGGCCCATGAGACGTGTCCCCAAAGTAACTGTCGAGGGAGGGAAGGGGTGGTGCTGCGGGGATGCACGGTGCTGGCGGGTCTCCGGCCCCCAGGGAGCTTACCGTCTCCCCGGGACCCCGAAGTGGGTTCTGACTCCGGCTCTGCCTCTGACTGCTCCTGGCTTTCTTGTGTGTCCCTCAGCCACATCGGGAGCTCTGTGACCTTGAAGACCATCTCCTCCTGGGATATTAATACCACCACTAATAATAACGGTAGCCGTCGAGGCAGGAGCAAGCAGACTAATATTAGCCGCACCTGTTGAGCGGCCGACACGTGCCAGGCCCTCTACGTATGTTCTGACGTCAATCCCCGGGAGCCCTTCCCTGCTCCGTGAGCTGGACTCGTCTCCATGTGGACAACCAGGGGATGCTCTGTACTTGCCCAGGGTCCCAGAGCTAGAACAGAACTCACGGCTATTTCGGCTGGGCTTGGAGGATGGCAAAGACCAGAGGCACTCAGCTGACCTGAAGTAAGGGAGGGCTGAGTGAAAAGGGAAACCTCGTGGGGACCTGGGGGAGCCAGCGCCTGGGCTGCAGGCAGGGCAGGACTGTGGCGTGTGGAGTGGAGGAAAATGGGCAGGAGCCCTCTCCGCCTCTCCCCAGTATCCAGAAGTCCCCGGGGCTGCATCACCTCCAGTGGGCCTCCTTCCTGTCTCTCTGCTTCTTTCTTTCGGTTCCAGGTCAACTCCCGAGTTCCTTTCTTCCTCTCTGCATTCTGTTCTGGACTGCAGTCCCTGCTCCTCATAGACGCACCTGCCATACCACTGACTCTCCTCTCGGATTCTCTCCAGATCTCCTTTCTGGCTCTCCCCTGCCATTTGCTTCCCACTTCCCAACTCAAGGTCTGCAGCCCGGGTCCTCTCTCGGCCCCTGCCAGGCCCCCTGCCCGGCCCCCTGCCTCCATTTGCCTTTGGTTCTGCTGCCTGATGGTCAGACCCCACCCCTCGTCTGCTCAGCTGTGGGGAAGGGGCCCTTTCTCTTCAACCTGCAGTTCTCAAACTTGGCCTCGGGGCCCTGTTACACTATTAAAAATTATTGGAGACTTGAAAGAGCTTTTGTTTATGTGGTTATATCTATTGATATTTACCATATTGGAAATTAAAGCTGAGAAATCATAAAATACTTATTCTTGAAGAACAAGAACAAACCATTGCATATGAACATAATACATTTTCATGAAAAATAACTATTTTCTAAAATGAAAGAAAAAAATCGCTTTACATTTTTGCAGATCTCTTTAATGACTCATGTAAGAGAAGACAGCTGGGTTCTCATGTCTGCTTTTGGATTTAATTTGTTGATGCCTCTGGAAAACCTCTCTGTACATTTGTTTGCAAAAGAAAGAGAGCATGTAAGGCAAACAAAGCCTTCTAACTTTGCAGAGCCTCTGGAAGAACCGGTGTCTTAGATTGTCCCTGATGTGGCCCTTGTGGGGACTCCTGTCAGCTGGGCTGGCTCCTCCTCAACCTGACAGATGCCATAGGATGCTAGCAGTCGGCCGAAGGCTGGACACCAGGTTCAAGAGCGCAGTGATTCTTGGAGCTGGAGCTGGAGCCGTGGGACCTGGGAAAGCCAGTGGGGCTTCTGGTAGCTTCCTGAGGCCACAGGAGGTGAATGAAGCCACGACAGATGGGCGTATTGAGAGAGGCAGAGGGGAGAGGGAGAGTCTTCCAGGCCGTGGGAAACAACTGGGCACATCTTCAAAGTGGGAAGGCGAGGCACGGGGCCAAGGCCGGCTGAGACCTTTAGGGCCCCAAGCACTCGAAAGATCATGGTGCTCGCTCCCACCCTGCATAGTAACTCAGAATAAAGTTTATTTTCCATAGTGACGCTAAGCTTCCTGTGTGTTAGAAGTTGAAATAGCCTGCTTCTAGTTTCTGGATTGCAAAACTGCGGGTAAGTGCACAAGAGCAGAACTTGTCTCCTCTTTCTGGGGCCATGCTGTGTTAGTGCTTGCCATGTGCGCGTGCTCTGCCTCTTGGGCCGTGTATGGGCCGCTGGGGTGAGTGGTGAGCAGGGTGGGTGGGGATGGGGCACTGAAAAGGACCTGCCAGGGCCCCTAGAGCACCGGGCAATTCAGGGCACCCACTGCCCAACGAGGGTCGGAGCCGCCTGGCCTGGAATGGCCCTCCTGGGGGGCAGTTGTAGAAGCTTTGGCCCAGCCCCAAATCCCCAGGTCTGGGGCTGGGTGGGAACGGTCGTCTCCCATGGCCTTTGGTTTCTCCACTTCCTTCTGGGGTGGTGGACCTCAGCAGGTGGTTAGTGAGGGGTCCCGGGGAAGGAATGACCCCCACTCCAGCAGAGAGCTAGAGGGCGTGGGGCAGAGGTCTCAGGGCTGTGTGATGGTTTAAGAACCCCCCGACTGTCTGCACCTCAGCTCCGCCGCCTACTCTGCCTTAGTTTCCTCCTCTGTAAGGGGGGATAAGGACGGCCAGTTCCCATGCTGCCTGGAGTGAAGCCACAGTGAGGGATGAAACATCTGGTACGGAGAATTGGGCGAGCGCCACGAGGCACGAGCTTCATTTCTCTTTTGTCCGGTGCCATAGCTCAGATCCGGGTTTGCAGGAATTGCTCAATAAATATCTGTTGAACAGAAGAGTTAATAAGCTGAACACATTGGTGGCTCAGGTAATACCAGTTCTCCCCCTAGACAAGGCCAAGTCCAACCACCTCAGGCAGAGAAACTCAGACCCAGAGAGGGAGAGGGACTTGTTTAAGGCCACGCAGCAAGTTAGTGCCTGAGCGGAGGCCTGAGCTCTGGCTCTGCTGCCATCAGCCGTGGGAGCCTCAGTGAGGAGGGGCTCTGGGGGAGGGGCTGGGCCTCCCACCCCGGCCTGTGTGTACGCGCGTGTGTGTGCAGACGTGCATGCGTGTGTGTACGTCTGGGAGGCCAGGAGGCTAGAGTCCCTTCTTTCCAGGGCTCCCCGCTCCTGCTAGAAGGCCTGTCATGGGTGGCTGGCCTCCGTGGCCCCTGTGCACCTCATCTATTTATTGGGATTTCTGTGCAGGCTGAACTCTTACAGGGAGGTATGATCTTCTGGACCTAATGAAGCCATCACGGCTCGTAAGAGAGCCCAGACTGGCTGCTCCAAGTATGGGAGGGAGTGGGGGGGAAGGAGATTTAAAGAAGTGGAAGGTGGAGTTGGTCATGTCTCCCTTGGCATCCCAGGGCTGGGAGGGGCCCCTTCCTTCTCCTTCCTGCCAAAGCCCCCCAGGCCAGGTGACCCCATCTTGGCCACAGGCCTGTTTTCTGATAGGTGTTGTCAGTCAGCTGTTCTGCTTTATTCCAGAGCTTCCCGAAGTGTGGCCTGTGCAGCTGCAGTAACAGTAACCTGGAGCTGGTTAGAAATGCAGACGCCAGGCTCCCCCACAGACCTGCAGTGTCAAAATCTCTATTGGCGGCACCCAGGAATCTGCATTTTACAAGGCCTCTCCCGATGCTTATAAATTTTAGAAATCACTGCTTACACAATTTCTCAACCAAAATATGACATCCAGTAGGGCTGGCATTAAAAGGGGATGGGTGTTTCCTGGCTAGACCTAGAAGCCTGTTTACTTATGTATTTTTTTATTGAGGTATCATTGGCATACGGCGTTATATTAGTTTCAGGTGTACAACGTAATGATTCAATATTTGTATATATTACAAAATGATCACCATAGTAAGTCTAGGTACCATCTCTCACCATACACAATCACAGATTCTTTTGTCTTTTTTTTTCTTGTGATGACGACTTTTAAGATCTACTCTCTAAACAACTTTCAAATATCAATACAGTATTATTAGCTTAGTCACCATGCCATATATGACATCTCTAGGACTCCTTTACAGCTGGAAATTTGTACCTTTTGATCCCCCTCACCCATTTGCCCCCCACCCCCTATCACATTGACAACCACCAGTCTGTTCTCTGTATCTATGAGCTTGATTTTTGTTTGTTTTTTTAGATTCCATATATAAATGAGATCATACAGCATTTGTCTTTGTCTGATTTATTTTACTTTGCATACTTCCCGCTGGGTCCGTCCACGTTGTTGCAAATGGAAAGATCTCATTCTTTTTTATAGCTGAGTAATATTCCATTGTGTGTGTGTGTGTGTGTGTGTGTGTGTGTGTGTGTATACACTACCTCTTCTTTTTTTAAAAATTTTTTATTGTTATGTTAATCACCATACATTACATCATTAGTTTTTGATGTAGTGTTCCATGATTCATTGTTTGTGCATAACACCCAGTGCTCCATGCAGAACGTGCCCTCTTTAATACCCATCACCAGGCTAACCCATCCCCCCACCCCCTCCCCTCTAGAACCCTCAGTTTGTTTCTCAGAGTCCATTGTCTCTCATGGTTCCTCTCCCCCTCCGATTTCCCCCCCTTCATTCTTCCCCTCCTGCTATCTTCTTTTTTTTTTTTCTTAACATATATTACATTATTTGTTTCAGAGGTACAGATCTGTGATTCAACAGTCTTGCACAATTCACAGTGCTCACCATAGCACATACCCTCCCCAATGTCTATCACCCAGCCACCCCATCCCTCCC